>NC_056743.1:658353644-658489306 GCF_019279795.1 Protopterus annectens | reverse complement strand
AGATCTGTTTAAAAAGTACAGGATTGTGTTGTACCTGATCAAGAGTCTTATGCATAGATTTAAAAAATGAGTCATAATCTCTACTACAAGATCCACTCAAATTGTTTGGTTTTCTATAACATTTATACTGTACTGTAACATTACACTTGCTCCATCCCACTTGGATGGTATCATTTTTGTAAAAACATACAATTCCTTTTTGTGTCACAGGCAAATACAGTGCTACTTTATCATGTGCTTTAATAGCAACTGTGTCAAAAACCAGATTTTCCCAGGTCTCATTGACCCCTAGGAGAATAGCAGTCATCAATAAACCCCCGTATGCTGTTAGTATGGCCGTACAGACCCAGCAGTTCGAAACATTAAAAGTCTCAGCGTACACACGTGTAATTGCCTGATAAGTGTTAAAGTTTGGATGCCAGTCTATGTTTGGTTCATTACGTCTAATCAGTTCAACCTTTGTGGCAGGAAAAAGGAGTGGCCACAACAAAAAGAACAGTGTGATTAGTATTGCAATAAAAACGATCATACAAGTTTTCTGAGGTTGCTCAATGTCTCCATTCACTCTGTACCTGGCCATTTTATTCTTGTTGTACAACAGTAACAAAGTTTTTGTCCAATTCAAAGTTCTTAACCAGTTTACAGTGTGTCAAATGAATCCAGGAAGCTCGCTCTGCGATCTTGACTGCAGTGGGTGTCGACAGTAGTACCTGGTACGGACCTTCCCACTTCGGAGAACTCCAATTCTTTCGTTTCACAATCTTCACCCAGACCCAGGTGCCTGGGGCTACTGGTGCTTCCGATTTCGTTGCTGTTTATCTGAAACAGAATTTAACTGCAAAAGTTTGTTATTCAAAAATCGCCTCATATACTCTGCAAGTGAACTGTCAGCCTCCTGCTCTGCAGACATGAGAGGTTTCCACTGAGGTGTATAATATGCCCTCCCAAACAAAGTTTCAAAAGGAGTTAATCCCTTTGCATTTGGAACAGTTCTCATGCTCAACAGTGCTAAAGGCAAACAGTGCACCCAGTTCTTCTGTGTTTCAGTCATCAGCTTCCTAAGCTTATTCTTCAACACCCCATTATGCCTCTCTACTAATCCTGCAGATTGGGGGTGGTAAGCACAGTGGTTCTTTAACAATATCCCAAAATAGCGATTAAGTTGCTGAACTGTTTGGTTCACAAAATGTGTACCATTATCACTATAAATCTTTTCCGGAATACCAAATCTGGGTATAATTTCTTTAACAAGGACCTTTGCAACAGTAACTGCATCTGGATTTTTAGTCGGAAAAGCTTCTACCCATTTGGAAAACATATCTATAATGACAAGGCAATGTTTCTTATTCTCACATTTATTTAATTCTATGAAATCCATACAAATAGTATGGAACGGATACGGTGGTGTAGGAAAACTCCCTTGCTTAGGCTTCAATGCCCCTTGTGCATGATGCTTGTTACAAACATGGCATGCTGCACAAAATTTTTTTGTATAATTTGTAAATCCGTAGGTTGTAAACACTCCATTCACTAACTGTACCATCCCCCCTGTTGAGACATGGCTCTGCCCATGGCTCAACAACTCTGCATATCTAAACAAATTAGATGGCAATATTGGTTTCTTCTCCCTGGAGATGTACAGTCCCTTTTCGAGGATTGCTCCTTGTTTTATCCACTTCTGTTTTTCTATATTTGTAGTAAGTGTCTGCATTGTTTTTAACATTTCTAAATCTAAAATCTCAGAGGGTTGTAATTCCTCACTCAAATGAAAAGTTTCTGTGGCTGAAGCTGTCTGCTTCACAGCTGTATCACCCCGCGCATTACCTTTTGAAATCCTGTCCTGTTGTTTCATATGAGCTACGCATTTGCAAATAGCTACTTTTTTAGGTAACTGAATTGAATCTAACAAATCTAAAATAAATTGCGCATGATTGATCAGTTTACCAGTAGATGTTATCATCCCTCTATTTTTCCACTGCTGCGCAAAAACATGTACAGTAGAAAAAGCATACTGACTCAGTATAAATGTTCACTTTCTTACCTTTTGCTAAGGTACATGCCCTTGTCAAGGCAATCAACTCTGCCACTTGTGCAGATAAGTTGTGTGGTAAAGATTTTGCTTCTAAAGTTTCAGTATCAGAAACGACTGCATACTCCATTATGTTCTGTCCTGTAGGACCCCTCCTGCATGAGCCGTCCACATAGTATGTCACCTCGGCATCATCCAAGGGAACATCCGTAAGGTCTTGTCTAGGTAATGTCTTTTGCTCAATCTCCTGCAAGCAGCAGTGTGGTTTGCCATCTGTAGGGATTGGGAGCAAGGTTGACGGATTCAAAGTTGTGCATCGTTCAGTTGTCATATGAGGTTGGCTCAACAGTATGGTCATACAGGAAAGATGTCTAGCTGGAGAAAGATATGCTACTTTTTCTTGCAGTAAAATAATTGCGACTGCATGAGGCACTCTCAATGTGAGAGGGTGGAATAGCACTACTGAGGCTGAAGCCTGCACTGCCATTGCAGCTGCAACTACTGCTTGTACACTGTGGGGCAGGGACCGTGCCACTGGGTCTAACTGTGATGAATAGTAAGCTATGGGGCGTTGCTTGTCCCCATGTTGCTGTGTCAATACTGATATCATATAACCCTGCTTACAGTCTACAGTTTGAATAAATTGTTTATGATAGTTTGGTAATCCTAAAACTAAGGATGATGCTATCAGTTGTTTCAGCTTGCAGAAAGCTGCTACTGCTTCAGGTGTCCATTGTAATAAATCCTGTGCTGCCATCGGCTTTTCAGATATTAAATTGGCCAGTGGAGCAGATTCCAAAGCATAATTTGGTATCCAACTCAGACAAAAATTAGTAGTTCCCAGGAAGGATATCATTTCCTCCTTGGTAGTTGGTCTAGGTGCTTGTAATATTACTGTTTTTCTATCTTCATCTAATATTCTACCTTCCTTGGATATTACATATCCCAAGTACTTAACTTGTTTTCTCCAAAGTTGTAGCTTGTCTTTGTTTACTTTGTGACCTTGAGTAGCTAAGAACTGTAATAAAGCTATCGTGTCCTCTTTGCATTCTTGCTGGGTGGGGGCTGCCAGCAGAATGTCGTCTACATAAAGTAAAATCTGACTACCTTTCTGTGGGATAAATCTCACCAGGTTGCTTGCCATTTCCTGTGCAAATATTGTTGGACTTTCACAATATCCCCGTGGCAATCTTGTGTATGTATACCGCTTTCCCTGAAATGTAAATGCAAACCAATATTGGCTGTCAGGGTGTATCGGTATAGAGAAAAATGCATTACTAATGTCTACCACAGAAAAATATTTCTGCTCTGGCTTTAAATCATTCAGTAAGGTATATGGATCTGGCACCATTGGTGCTCTGGGTATAACTGCATTATTTACAGCTTGTAAATCTTGGACCATACGCCATTTCCCGTTTGCTTTCCTGACAGGAAATAAGGGTGTATTACATGGTGAATCAGGAGATTCTATTAAGACTCCTTCCTTAAGTAAGGCTGCTATTATAGGCTTGATTCCTATCTCTGCATCCTTTCTCAAGGAATACTGTCTTTTCTGGGGACTAAATGCTGACTTTGGCGTAATAGTAACTGGTCCTGCTGTTCGTATAAGTCCTACATCTGATTTCCCTGTTGACCAGAGAATGTCTGGTATGTTTCGCAAGGCTTTTTCCTCTTCTTCTAATAAGAATAATACTCAGCTATTCTCACTAGCCTGTGAGTGCACAGCTGGGTGTGTCTGTGTAATCCAGTTCAGTTTCTGTTTCTGTACTCCTTGTTCAGAGAGCTCTGATTCTGTCTGCTTTTCCCACCTTGTGACTTTTTCACCTAAGTCTGCCCATTTCAAATTTTTATTCTTAGTTAAGCTAACATGTGGCAATCAATTAGATTTGTAAAGTGCTAAAAATTTCTGAGGCAATGAACATCTTACTACACTGTTCCCCTCTGCATCCCAGTATAAATTTCGCAACACTAGTCTGTTTGCATGGTTCTGAAACAATTCCTGTTCATAATCTTTATCAGGTCCTGGTCTATTACAGCAATATAGTGTACAATGCAACAAATGCTGTTTGTCAATGTCGAGGGAGGGGGACTTACTGATGGCTACGTTCATCAGTTCTTCGGTTACTGCCCCTGGACCAGTCTTAACTAAGTCCTGGCTGTACCAATAATATGTTTCACCCTCCGGTCGCACTACAAAAGTATCCATTTGTCGCTGTGCTTCCATACCCTGCATGGTTGGAACTACGGCTATGCCAAATATCTGCATTAAGTCTCTACCCAAAAGATTTACTGGGCATTTTGCAGAAACCACAATTTTACTTCTTTGGGTCATTCCTGAAACGGGGTCTGTTATTGCTATGTCATGGGAGAGTGGCTCCCGATACAGCTGTCCATTAGCTGCCTTCACTAGTATATAATCTGGTGATTCTGAATCTTCCGGTAATTTGGAAGGGTGTATCAGGCTCCGTGAAGCCCCTGAGTCACACAAAAATTTAACTTCAATCCCCACTACCAGAAGCGTCACTTCCAGTTTCGTGTCTGCTGAGTAAAGCTCTAAGCTCAATAGAGCTAAGTCCAAAATTTCATCCTCTTCTATGTCTGCAAATTCATGTACATCCTCAACCCCTTCTGTCACATCCTCTACTCCTGCTATCATATTTGCACTTGTCTCTTCCTGCTTATTTTCATTCAATGATTCCTAACTATCATATAGTCATTCCTCATCTTCCTTATTTTCTGTAGTCACCTTCTTATTTAGCCTGCAATCCCTTGCTAAATGTCCTTTTTTCCCGCACTTAAAACATTCACCTTTTTTCTTTCTTTCTTCAAAATCTTCTGACTGCTTGTCAGATTGTTTATTTCCCTGGGTATTTTTCTTACCCTTTTCCCAGTTTGCACTAAAAATACTTCTGACCCATCTTCTGCCGAAAATACTTGAGTTTTCTTTTTCTTTTTACTATTAAAATGTCTTTCTGCATGTCTAGCATATTCAAGTAATGGCTGAAACCTACTTGTTCGATGATCTACCATGTGCTTTGTAATAAAGCTGCTAATGGGAGTTATACTACCCTTCAAGAATGCATTCTTTAACTGTTGTTCATATGAGGAATCTTGTGTCTGGTTTTCTGGTATCTGCATTCCGCAGTGGTTATTAAAACATTCTAACAGTCTAGCATAATATCTATCAACTGTTTCACCTTCCTGTTGAATGCATTGATTAATGCAAGTCCAATCAGCCCTAGACTTCCACTTTTCAGAGATTTGGTCTGTCAGACCTTTTACTCTGCCATCCAGTTCTGCATTAGTATGTGGGAGTGGCCTAAGTTGTGCGTCACAAGGATTCCAGTCGCCACTGATCATGTGCCAATCTGGACCCACAATTTGTCTAACTACTTTTTCTACTTCTTCTCCATTCAAATGGTAACTTAATCTCATACCCTGTAAGTCCTCTAAAAATTTTCTAAAATTCACTTTTGGGCAGGGAATTCCCTCCGTGGCTTTCCAGATATCTTCCGGTGTCCACAGTCTATAAACTAAAAGAGTCGGCTCCTGCCCTGCCTGAGGATTTCTATGAGCGGACATATTTCTTCTTCGCTCATAGCCTGAGATTTTCTATTTATTTCACTTAACTCAATCTCCCTCCTCAAGTCGCGTGTTCGAGACCTTGTCTCGATAGGATCCCTGACAAACGGTTGTGATTTTGCAGGAACAGCTGGGTATAGCGGAGGTGGATCAGCTTGTCCACTCGCTTCATATTTTGGTAACGGAAGTGGAGGGGGCAAAGGAGGGGCCGTTGCTATCACCAAGTTATTGTCTTCTTTGTCTAAGAACATTGTCTTTGAATTCTTTATTCTCTGTTCCCTGCGATTTGCTTCCTCAAGCCACCTATGCGCCTGAGGGATTCCTAATTGTCTTTGCTTTTTTAGTTGACCTTTCGCGTCTATTTTTAATTGTTTAACAAGTTTCATAAGTGCAAGTTTATCTAAATTACCATCAAATTTATACTTATCAACCCATTTTGTGTAATACTTAACATTGTCGGCACGCTGTAATTGCATATACTTCGCATCTTCAGTTCAAACACAGCATATTCCATACACTTTTACTTTTTTCCACTTCCCATTATGTATTATAACATTATTCTGAAATGTATGACTGTGGGTATACTGTGTACTATATTCCTGTAAGTATATTTCTGCTATCTGGACTGGCATGGCTTACACATTTGCCTAACACACATACACAACTGTGTGTACATCCAATAACCCACATAATTGCAACTGTAATTATATAATTTCTCACTGCTTGCCACTGTTGTGCATCGCTTACAATGGTGCAAACATGGTGCTTGGAGTTGTGTACTGCCGAGCTCCATGTTTGCGAGAAGGTAAGCGGTGAGCAACATTTTAAAACAGCATGCACACTCCCAGTAAATGCAATAACTGGAAATGGTAGGAGAACATCAGTCTCCATTCCTCTTGATCCATGGTAGACATGGCAGGCATTTATGGAGAGGGTGTGATATTTAGGGCACAGAGATGGGGTGTCCAGGAGTCCAATATTTTAATTGAACTCCTAGTTAAACAACACAGCAGCAGGCTTTTGCAGATGGACTATTCTGTCTTCCAGTATAAATCTGAAGCTTGGGATAGTTTGACTCAGGCTGTATTCAGTGCCAATGGTATCCCATGTACTGGTCACCAATGTAGGCATCACTTTAGTAACCTACATTGGAGGAAGAGGGATACCCTTGATGCTTGGAGTGATAAATTTAGGACTGCAGACATGATTTGTAAGTATCAGCTACAGGGAGTACTTGTAACTTTTAAAAGATGAATATAGGCAAGACTGCTATTCATAATGTTATTCTTTTCTGTTCTGTTTTTTTTCCACAGCTGACATGGAAAGGGGAGGTTAATGTAAGAACCCATGGGACTAGTTTGGCAAAGATGAGGGAAGCATGTGTTATGCATGCAGCAGAAGAGTAGTGTTATTGTAGCTTTAAAAGTTAAAGAGAGCATTTTGGTATTTTATAGAGCTGTATCAAATTGAGCATGCATATCTCAACTGTAAAAGCAAGTATGCATGCATTAGTCTGTAGCACAAACCAAGAATACAATAATAGACTTTAATCATAGCTTTTGGTTCAAATACCACACTTCACAACTATACAATACTGTTAATTCTTTAATTATGTGTAACTTAAAGGTTTAAAGTAAAAGTTGTACACCAGTGGCACACATGCCCTGCTCTGAAATGTAATCTGTGTAATCAGAACATGTATATGTGCAATATATGCACATATGTAGGAGCACTTGCTGCAATCTGTAGAATAGTGTGCATCTGTTAAGAGCTGGTAGTCTTACAAGTAAAAGTTATAGGTTAGGAGGGGGTAGTCTTATGAGTCAAATAATTGTATTAATGCAGTGTATGTTACATATGAAGGTACTAATCTTATCTGTTTTTGTCTCTCACCCCACCCATTATCTCTTTTTTATTTTTATGTATTTAACTTATTTTTTATTTTTTCATTTTTTGTTGTATTTTATTAAGTGTCATCAGTAGGTGTCCATGTCATCCATGTGTACCACATCATGAAATACTCCACAGCACAGCAGGATAGGCATGCCCCACAAGATCTGACTGCCCCTACTCCACAGGCCCAGGCACCATTGCCCACCACACCTGGAAGCCAACCTAGCAGCACCATCTCTGCTGCCCCTGCACTACCTGACCCCTCAGATAGTCCTGCCCTGTAGGCTAGCTCACTGATTCCCACCGAGAGCAGTGGCAAAGGTGGTGAGATTATCACCTGCAATGAATTGCCAGGAGTGATTCATAGGGTGTGCACCACACTGTTGGTGCATGCCTACGCCAGCTGGAGAGGCTGCTCTCCCTCATTGTACATAGTACCAGGAGGAGGAGAATGAGATGTAAAACACTCCAGCCAATGGTGGAGTGAGTTGACAGTGATGACAGTTTTGTGTTTGAGGACTCAGATTTCACTGTTAACTAGCTTGATGATAATGAGTTCTGGATGTCCCCACCCTCACCCCAACCATGGTGTCCTCTGACCTCTTGTGTCTTTCACAGTCCCTGTGTCTTGTCTTGTTTGTCTTGTCTGTCTGTAATTGCTTCCTTACCTACCCAACTTACCAGACCCAGACATATCTATGTCCCTTCCTCAACATTCCTCTTTGTCTCTCAAAAAAAAAATCAAAATGGGCACCTGTCCCACAAAACAATATTGTCCTATATGTAGCTCTCCATTTTGCACATGTGTCTTCCTGACACACTTGATTTGGTCCAGTTGGCTATACAATGGGATTGTGTTGTGGTCAGCCCTCTCTCTGGAGGTGACAGTCCAAATTCAGCTAATATTTTGCATATATTATCAGTTTTTACTGTTGAAGAAATGGATAGCTATGGTTCTTTCCTACATCCCTCCTGTACATGTCTGCATTGCTTTCCATTTGTACCTCCCCCTGCTTTCTCTCCATTTCATTACTGTCCTATCTTCCACATTTCTTTTCTTTAATGCATTAGTGTGGGATGGTGCGCAGGTAGCAACGGTAATGCAACAGTAGTTAAATGTATTTAGATACATTCCTTTTTGAGACCAGATGGCACTGGGTCCAAATACAACTGTATCTCTGCATTAACTGCATTAACACATGCTGCCACAGAGTCAGTTAAATAGCAGGTGTATTCTGGAGACTCAATACTAACTGTCAGAGTTTAGCAATCAATCTGGTAACACGCAAAACTACAACTATTGATCCATACACATAAAAAGCCTTATCTGCAAGGCTACTGGAGGAAGCAGCATGGACCATAGTCACAGTGACAAAGGTGACCCTCAACACACTTGACCCTACCTATTTAGGTTTTGCCAAGGGTAAATCTTGCTTATTGACCCTTGTTGACTTCTTGGATACTGACCCAAAAAACCTGAATGAGGGATAAAAGGACATACCATATATGTTGAGTTATCCATTACAACTGTTGCCACAAGAGGGTTGAGAAAAGACTTGTCTATGTTGCAGTTCATTGCTATAAAGTGTTATGTCATAACAGTAAAACAAATGTCTGATGAAGGGGTTGATCCCTGAAAGCGCTACCCTGTGTACTGTTTGTACTGTTCTAATTAAATAAATCTCCTAGCTGTGGTACTGTCAGTGTTTCTTTACGTTTGTAGTTCCTTACTTTCCACTGACAGTTTTGTGCCCAGAGAGGACTCTGTGCATTCGCTCTTCTACATGTACACTAGTAATATTCCCAGTATGTGCAACAGACCTGTGTGAGTTATTAATGTTACATCAGATCCGTTACATCTGCTAGATGTTCTTAAAGAGATCACTGAGAGAATGCATGACAAAAGTATCATCTTGTGGAACCTGAACAGGTCAAGGCATATGACACCAATCCAAGCTGAGGTATTCGATCAACACTGTCATTTGTGGCCATAAACAGCTATATCACCAAATGAGTAGACCAGTGTATGACATACTTGGCATCTCACTATGGTGAAATTTGTGATGTGGCATATATCTCAGGTCCAGTGATTAGGTTGGTACATCAGGAGTGTCTGCTAGGCTCTTTCTTGCCCATTAATTAAGTGATGGACATCACAGATGACGTACACATTCTGTGTTCAAACAGTTGCCTGAAGGACTACAGCTTGTGGGCAATCATTGACTCCAGCTGTGATTTTAGTATAATACAAACAGTATTAATACAAACCAAACACTGCTGCCACACCCATGACAACACCTGCTTTGACAAGAAACATGGATGGATTTGCTGAATCAGGAAATAGACACACTATCCAAGTATAATGTGGACATCACACCCGATAATCAGACCAGTAGGTGTGTGACCTGTGTTATGGGGTAGAGGGTAAGTGGTACATCCACCAGCATGTGGTCACAGTGCTGACTACTCCCTTGAATGTAACACAAGTACTAGGTATGTGAAGGAAATGCACATCAGAGGCCATAATAACTTCATGGTTCCCAGCCTTCAGCACATGCACCCTTCTTCATATACCCCCCTACACATCTTCCACTAATGTGTAACTGAAGTGCACCACCTTTGTCACTGTGTACTGTCACACTGCTTATTGGCCATAACTAGGTATTCTTACTGTGGAATATAAATGACTGTCTGATGGTGCAGAACACCAGTCAAGTTGTTACACCAGATGCATGTCTGCTACCTGTTCTGCTTATATACACATACAGCATACATAGGTGTTTGACAACATTAATTGCATGTATCTCTTCTGTGACAGTGTTTATTGTCCCATATGTATGTATATATATATATATATATATATATATATATATATATATATATATATATATAGGTCTACTTTGAATCACTGAAAACTCATTTCACTGAATTTCAGTTCACCCTCAAAAATCACTGAAAGCTCAGATCACTGAAAACTCATTTCACTGAATGTAAGTACTGTTAGGCAAATAAAACATATATGCCCTTTTCTCCACTGTAGTGAGATCCTGAAGTTAGTGTATATAGTTAGGGGTGTGTGGGGGCATAGCCCCCCTTCTACTTAGCTTTTATATTTATGAATCTCATTTCACTGAAAGCTAACAATATAAAACCAAATGTAGATGGGGTGCTACACTCCCCACACCCCCAATGTAGAGGTCTGTGCCTCCCACACACCCCTAACTATATATACTAACTCCAGGATCACACTACAGTGGGGAAAAGGGCATATACATTTTATTTGCCCAACAGTACTTACATTTAGTGAAATGAGTTTTCAGTTATTTGAACTTTCAGCGATTTGACATGTTGTTGTTGTTGTTGTTGTCTTTCAGCTTTTTCCGGTTAGGGGTCGCCACAGCGGAACTCTGGTCCACTAATGATTCACAGTAGATTTTCACGGTGCTGAGTTGCCAGCTCGATGCCCAACCTTCAACGAAGGCACGCCCATTCACGCATATCTTTCAGAATGCCACTCGACCCGCGGGGAGGACATGCAGACTCCGCACAGAAGGCACTCCCCACACACTAGCTGAGAATAGAATGGGAGAACCTCTTGCTGTGAGGCAACAACGCTACCGCTGCACCACCTGTTTGAAATTCAGTGAAATGAGTTTTCAGTGAATCAAAGTAGACCCATATATATAAATATATATATATATATATATATATATATATATATACAGAGAGAGAGAGAGAAAGAGATAGATATAGATACATATGCCATGCACACAAGGCAACTAGCCTGTATTGCCCATACTGTCGCATACAGGTATAGCAGTTTCCCTGCTAACATTTCCTGTAGATATTACAGTGCTAGGACAGTGTGCATGGTAACCTTCCTAGAGTGTGGTTGTATCATAAAAGTTGTTTAAGTCTGTGTGTATGTGTGTGTGTGTAGGCTCATCTGGTATCACTCAACATCACATATCTTATGTTAGAAGCATGGGATTAGTAGTGGTATTATTCTGATATTCTTCATGATTGTGGTTGTTTCTTGTAATGTTTTCCATGATCCTTTACCTGTGGCCACCTTGCTGTATACCTCTGCTGAGAGCACACTTATATTCAGGCATATAGTTTGCACAGCTTCACAATATGCAACCTACCCAGTTGTAGGTCAGATCCCTGATAGCTGTCCTCTGCATTATTTATGCAAGGCTTATCTCACAGAGACATCCTCCCATTTCTTATTCACCTTGTGTGACAGTCACAGACAACACATTTGTACTGTACAGTCCATACTGTACCATATAGATATGTGCTTGGTGTTGCTGCTACAACCATCTTCCACTGACATGCCTCCTCTGTTACACATGATGGAGTTTCACCTCTCCTCTTTCCCTATGTCCAGTCCTGCAAGTCATCTGTGTGCTCCTGTTCAACATACACACTTCCCCTGAGTGATCATTTTACATGGCAGGCCATGTCCTGTTACAGATCATTAACACAGCTTCAGTACAGAATGCCAGGAATGGAATATCACAATACTCTGCACTGTAGGTACACTGTCCTGTACTGTGTTTGGACCGTATACTTCACAGTCATACCTCTCAAATGTCCAGATATTCCCAGGATGCCCAGATGTTTTCCCTATCAAATATTGTGGCTTTCTTTCATGTCACTGAGATGATCTCTGTGGATGGCGCAGTGGTGTAGTGGTAGCATTGTCGCCTCACAGCAAGAGGTTCTCCAGTTCAATTCTCAGCTGGAGTGCCTTCTGTGCAGAGTTTCCTCCCACGTTACAAAGGCATGCATCTGGAGCATTTCTCCCCGGGTCTCCACTGAAAATTGGCTTTGTTCCAAGTTGGACTTTCCTGATAAATAAATTAATTAAATAAATATTGTATATATTTGAGTGCATACCTCTCAGCTGTCATGATCTGTGCAGAATGTCCAGTGTTTGTTTCATATTTGTGATCTTTTCCTCATAACATTTTTTTCCTGGCAAATCATTGGCATGTCAGTGAAGTCAGAAAATGATGACTGACATTTGAATTTCAAACTTCCTGCTCTTCAGAAAGTTCATGCTAATGTACAACCTGCTTATTCTATCAACATCCTACATTTGGAAGTGCAATACTAAAGATTTGCCCCTATTTCTGGGCCTTTGTCTCCCCCCATTATTAATGGCTTTGTCCAGATTTCTTGCTCTAAGAGGTTGTAATTGTTCCATTCTAACACATTTCTATGTGACCTCTATGTGAAATATGTCCCTATTTCTGGTTATTTGCCCCCTCATTACATTGTCATTTGTGCAGATTTTTTTTTTGCACTTAGAGAATGACAGCTATTTGTGAAGTCCTGATGATCACTGTGGCATTTCACGCAAATCCATGGGCCTAAGTGGTGTGCTTTACATGGAATTTATGACCTTGTTCGCTTGCAAGATTTTATAGCCAACAACACTGTTGCAAGCCATAAAACCTAGCTTAGGCGCACCGTGCCTCACTAATATGCATCGTGTGCTACTGTACACTGTGCACCATCACACTTACATGTTACCTCTGTGTATGGTCTGCACAAAGCCTACACAAAGTTAGTTGATCTTAGGTTCATAAGATCATAGGAAGTTACTAGGCTAATGGCCACAGAGCCCTTACAAGTCTAGCTAAGTTCAGCCCATCTTCCCTAGGGTGTCTGGTTCAAGCAGACACTAAAATCAGCACCTTTTGCCCCTGTCCAAGAGGGGCACAGGTGGAACCCCTGAGGGAGAATTTCCAGTTACCCATCCAGTCAACCAAGTTATACTTATATAGGGCCAATGAGGGGTTTTGTTTAACATGAATAGGAAGCTTGTTCCAAAGGTGGAGCAACCTCTGTAAGACAAATCTGTCTCTACAGCAAGTTCTGTTGATGTCTAGGTAGGCCGTATGCACAGACTCATCCTAATGTAGGGCTTTGGTGACTGTCTTGAAGAAGTCCACGAAGTTTAACAGGCAAGATCTCACCTAGACAAAGCCAAACTGTGTGGGGGTCAAGCATTTGGATATTTCCTATATCTTTGATAATAAGGTCCATGATGATTTGTTCCATGGCCTTGCAGATAAGGCTGGTCAGGCTAATGGGTCTATAGTTCTCAGGGTCCATGGATACACCCCCTTTGCGCAAAGGATGACGGTAGCTGTCTTCCATTCTATTGGGATGAAGCCAGTGCTTAGGCTGTGATGGAAGAGCATGCCCAGTGGTAATGCTAATTCCTCTTTTAACCCATGTATAACAAAGCTCGGGATGTTGTCTAGTCCCATAGAGTCTGTGTTTTTGGCCTTTGAGAGGGCATTTAAGACTTTCTCCTCAGAGATACTAGCCGGGGACAGGTGTTAGGGATGCTTTAGGGTATTTGTGGTGGGGACAGGGGAGTGAAATTTTCACTGAACCTGTCAGCCAGCAGGTTTGCTATATCCACAGGTTCTGTATATGTAGTACCATTAACTATGGGTTCACTGCATATCTGGGCCTTACCTTTGAGGTTACAGATGTAACTAAAGAACACCATGTGGTTATCCTTAGTTAGGAAAGCTAATTTGGATTCATGGTTAGGTTTGGAGGACTTCATTGGGAGTCTTATTTGCTTGTTTAAGTTGGGGAGGGAGTGTTTCCAGTTTTGAGACTATTCCTTCCTACTCTTAGACAGCAGCTTATTTCTCCTATTATATAGCCTATTAATGGCAGTTGCCCACAAGGCAAGTTTGTTTTTCATTAAAGATCTTGCTTTGCTTATATCAGGTACAGCAAACTCAGTACAATTGTACAGATGCTCATATAAATCATTGGTGTATATAACTCAGCATAGATGCCTGTTCCATCGGTGGGATGAGGGGCTATGAAGCTATTTATGCTGTCACTGAACATGTTGTAATTGGCCTTAGAGAAGTTGTTTTAGTCTAGTTGTTACTAAGTGTGTGTGTGTGTGTGTGGGGGGGGGGGTCTTGTGTTATAGTTACTTCTAGCGAGACTGATTTGTGGTCAGATCTCACCAAGGATGGCTACACACTGGGGGTGGTGCAGCGGTCCCCTATGTTGGTGAGCACCAGATCCAGGATGTCTGTTCCATCAGTGGGAGGAGGGGCTATGAAGCTATTTATGCTGTCACTTAAGATGTTGTAATTGGCCTTGGAGAAGTTTTTTTGTCTAGTTGTTACTAAGTGTGTGTGTGTGTGGGGGGGCTTGTGTTTTAGTTACTTCTAGTGAGACTGATTTGTGGTCAGATCTCACCAGGGATGGCTACACACTGGGGGTGGTGCAGCGGTCCCCCATGTTGGTGAATACCAGATACAGGATGTTTGAGCTCCTTGTGGGTGTGTCAGCCAGCTGGTCCTGGGCACTGGAGTTAACAAAGTCCAGGAACCTTTGGGCAAGTTGGTTAAAACACATATAATTTACCCAGTCAATGGATGGGTAATTAAAGTCAACCCAAATCAGGGTATCTGGTTGTATCTTGATTGACTCAAGTAGATCCAAGTAGGATGAGTGGCTGTCCTTATTCTTACCTACAGTCAATAGCACAATTCCCTTGAATTACCTCAGGTGCAGTTTAACCAATCTAGAAATGTATTTACCTTTGAAGATGTGAGAACTAAAGGTGGGGGTGTATCAATATTCATTAGTGTGTGGTCTGAATGTGTGGATGAAAATGTAATCTGGTATAGCTAGGTGCTTTCCACAGCCTCATATCAGGTCTCAGTGACTGTACAAATGTCAACATCTTCTAAAGTGAGGACTGCTTCTAGACAATGCAGTTTCTGGTTTAGACTTCTAGCATTTAGGAGCATAACCTTGAGGTTGTTTTTAGAGGGAATTTTTAAGTCGGGAATTTTGTTCTTGTGACATTGCCTAAAATAGGCACTATGGCGTTGGCAATAGTCTTAGCCAACAACCGAAATCCCAGGGGTGACAGATGAAGACCATCTCTGTCAAAGCATCAAGGTCCGTCAGCCATGTCATCCCAGGCTGACAGATACTGGATCCCCTTTGAGTGACACCAGAAACTAAGCCAATTGTTGAAGTCAATAATTTTTTGTTTTTATTGAGGTATCATCCTAGGCGACAGTAAAATGCTGCTTAAGGTGAGGGACATAACTGCCTGGGACACATAATCAGAGATCTCAGTCATGCCTCTCTTCACATAGTCCAGTGAGGTACATCTCAAGTCTTTCACACCAACATGGACTAGGATGGAGTCATAACAATTCCTGTTATTGAGGTACTTGAGTGCATGTGTAATGTGGCAGATCCTGGCACCCAGTCAGCTGTGACTTTTTCCCTATCAAACCTGGTGAGAGGGACATCTGTGTGTTTCACAATTGAGTTGCCTGTGACTAAGATGTTTGTTTTTGTGTTATGCCTTAGCGGCTTGACTGGCAAGACACTGGTGTGTGATGTATTATGTGCATTATGTTCTGCAGTGGATGTATTATGTGAATCTTGCTTCTGTTTGGGAGGCCTCTGATGTTTAGGTAAGCTTCTGGGAAGGACCTCTGCATATGTAGGTTTATGTGTTGTTGGTTCAGTAGGTGCAGGAGGTGAGGTGTGTATGCTGAAAACCTGCTTAGTATCAGATGAAGTGACTGGTGAGTGAGACAGCCTGGATTCTAGGTTCTTGATATAGATGCATCTCTCACATAATGAATTTGTGTGGACTAGAAGAAGTGTACATGTGGCAATTGCTACATTGCCTCAGGATGCCCATGTTGACCAGAAGAAACTGTGGGAAACTGTCAATCCATAATGCTAGGTAAGTTGATGTGATCAGAAAAAGGGAGAGGACAGGAAGGACCAGGTAAAATAGAGGTCAGGAAAAGTGGATACAAAATACTAAGGGCTAGTGGTTAGGATCTGTGTTGGTAGCTCAGGAGCTTTGCTGAATGTATCACCTGTCAGTGAGGGACAATCACGAGAACTCACCAATGGAGCACCAGCAGAGTACTTAGGGGAAATTTTCAGGCAGAAGTGTTTGCGTATATAACCACCAAAAGTGCCCACTACTGCACGGTCATGTGCAATGTGCAAACAAGTGCAAACCCACACAAACGTGGTGCTTAGATAGCAAATGAGAACAAGCTGATTTAAACAAATTAACCAATAAAAAAGTTCAAAACTGAGCCCTGTTCCAGCAATCTTCAATCAGATGAGTTCTAACTGCACACTCCTGCCATTAGGGTGCAGGGGAACCCTCTCCAACAAAATATAGCCTGGTTTAGTGCTCAAATTATACAAGCAGAACTAGATTCAGCAGTTTTGAATCTAGACTATGCTACAACAAACAAAGTGCAACCCATTAAAAACACTTAAAATAAGCAGGAATATGGTAAAAATGCAGTTCAAAAGTGCAATATACAGTGACAAATTCTACTTAAGTTTTGCAGAGATCAGCAGATGCCTTGGATTGATCACATAAATACAGCAGAGCATTAGCTGGTCATCAAACTCTGTGGAGCTTTGCTAAAACAAGCGCAAACCCACGCAAACATGGTAGTTATGAACTAAACGAGATCAAACTGATTTATAAAAAGTTAACCAATAGAAAGCTTAAAACTGAGCATGTTCCAGCAACCTTCAATCAGATAAGTTCTAACTGCACACTCCTGCCACTAGGGTGCAGGAAAACCCTCTCCAACAAAAGATGGCCTGGTTTAGTGCGCAGGTTTTACAAACAGAGCTAGATTCAGCAAGTCTGAATCTAGTCTGTGCTACAACAAACAAAGTGCAACAATTTCAGAAAAAAACACGTCAGATAAGCAGTGATATGGCAAAATGCAGTTCAAAAGTGCAATATACAGTGAAAATTCCACTTATGTTTTGCAGAGGTCAGCAGATGCCTTGGATTGATCAGATAAATACAGCAGAGCAGTAGCTGATCGCCAAGCTCTATGGAGCTTTGCTAAAGCAAATGCAAACCCATGCAAATACGGTGCTTATGTAGCAAGCGAGAGAAAACTGATTTAAACAAATTAACCAATAAAAAAGCTCAAAACTGAGCCCTGTTCCAGCAACCTTAAATCCCATGGATAGTAATTACCATTGGAGAGGGATGAAAGCAGTACTGCAGTTTTGAATAAAAGAATGGTATTCCTATATTTGGTTGTCCTTCATTTGGCAACACAAGTTTTTTTTTTTTTTTTTTGGATTTATTGTTTACCATATTTGATGTTGTATTTTCTCTAAGATTATCTAATGCACATTTAAAATGTTTGTTAATAGGGATACAGCTTATTCAACTTCTAGATACAACACACCATAGCAAACATTAGTAAAATTTATTTCAAGTGAAAGGAAAGATGGTCATCCCACTAATTAGTGAGACATCAAAATGAAGTCATTTTTCTGGAATAATGGCAAAGTCTGAATTACAGTGGATAACAAATCTATGTAACAAGATGGTCATGCTTTCTACAAAGCCAGAGTTAATCAACAAATATGTTTTCATACTGTGATACCCTATGCCCATTTTTTTCATACAGATAGTATCTATTTCTCTCCTGAACTTGAATAGGATAAAGCATGTATCAAAGAATGAACAAATGAATGAATGAATGAATTGTTGTTTCTTCCCAATTGTGTACACTTTAAGATTTTGATATCAACATTCAGATTCTCATCAGTAGTGACTTTGAAACTATACATACATATAGTAATTTGTCTCCTGATGGAGTCAAACAAAATCATGAAGAGATACTGATAATATACAGAAAACCAGAAAAATGTATGATGATTAAATCAGTACAATTTCTCTGAATACAGAATCTTTCAAAGTTTAAAAGTTGCATAAAGTGATATAATTTTCATTAATAATTCCTTTACAGTTTATCTGACTATATAGCTTACACTTGTAAGATGCTAAGATAATCTATTTAAATACCAAGCAGTTGTTATGAGAATGCCCTTCATGTTAATGGGTAAAAGTCAAATATGTGTTATGCTGGGTGAAAGCTGTTTGCTGCAAGGTTAAAAAACAGTATGGACAATTGTAATCCAGAGGTGAAGAGTTTCTGTAGGACAAAACATCATGGCTACCATCTGTCACCTTTATGTATGAACAAGCTCTTCAGTGAATGATGAATAAATCATTTTTCTGCCACAACTAATGAGCTTCCCGTGTTGGAGTTGCCTGTCCCTTTTCAATTTAGATTAGAGAACAAAAAATACAGATGTCCCATGCAGCAAAATTTTGTTAGGGTCACCCACGGGAGAATGGCTAGCATTTAGAATTTATGGGGGTGATGACAATCATTGCCTTGTCATCTACATAGTTGGTCCACAGTTTTGTACTGGGACTGTCAAGCATTCTGGTAGGTGACATATGTTCATAGGTACTTATTAGGCTGTTGATCTGTGATAATCATAAGAAGCCTAACATTTCCATGCTAGTTTTTTAGCCGTTATTTTGTTTATGAATAGCAAAGAAGCAGGCAGCGCATGAATATTTTGGGACATTTACTTGTTGATCTTTTCCATGAGGGATATGTGTGCTAAATGGGTATTTGTGGATTCCCATTCCTTTGTCAAAATTACTTTTCAAGAGATGTGAATTACTTTGCTTTATGGTAGTGAAAGATGCTTTCAAAGAAGCAGTATTCTCTGTAATACTTATCCATTCCTTCAACATGTCCCATCTGTATTGCAGTTGAGACTGAGATACATTGAGCTGGTGTTCACATCACCATTGGACTTGCAAAAATGCAATAGGTCTGGCAAGGCAGAGTCTGTTGAGCCTCTGTATGCAAGGAAGAGATAATCTATTAGCAGTCAGTAAGATCTGGAAAAGAGGGACAAGGCTTTGAAATAGTCTACATCATTTTTATGATTTACAGCCTCAATTATTTTAGCAAAAAAGCATTGTGGTCATTCCAGTTGTGACAAGTGTTTGCACAGATACATGTTGAAAGGGCATCATATTCAGTGATCAACCTAATGAGGGCCAAATACTTTGGAATGATTACAGTCCTGGACCTGGCTGCTATAGTTTTAGATGGAAGCTGTGTGATGAAAAAGGACTTGGTGGTCAGAGTTTAGCTCATTCTCATCATAGATTCCCATATCCCTGACTACGGGATCATCTTTTAAGGGTATGCTGACAATATGATAGTTGCAAGAGAAATCATTCTTACCAAAGTATATTATTAGACATTGTTTTAGTTTTAGTCCATGGTTTTGACATCAGCTATTTGTTTGGGAAAGGCCCTTTGGAAGATCTTGATATCCTCTGGGGAGTTTATCATGGCACTAAGTTTACAGTCATTTGTGAACTTGATCAACCATAAACACTTAGCATTTGCTTTGACTTCTGAGAAGTAAATGCCAAAGTAGTGTGGCCTAAGCACTGAACTCCTGGGGTGCACCATAAGTGGCAGTTCTTTTAGAGGAGGTAGAGCCACCCATATTCATTTATTGGGTTCTATATGTGAACCAGTTTGCTATTCAGAGAGTTACATATGGATTTGCATTTAGCTGAGAGAGTTTATCTATTTTACCCAAGTGTGGGATGGTGTCAGACATCTTTATGAGGTCCACATATGTGGTGTGTACTGATTTGTCCTCATCCATTGCTTCAGAAATCTTCTCAAGGAAGTCATCCAGGTTGAGTAGCCAACTAGACTGAGTAGGCAAGATCTGCTCCTGATGAGTCTGAACTGGCTTGGGGTTAAGAGTTTGTATATTACCTATTTCCTTATTTATTAATTCCATAACGATCCTTTCCATAAACCTACAATTGAGGCTGGTCAGGCTTATGGGCCTATAATTACACAGGTCCATTGACTTCTCACATTTGTGCAAGAGGATAACTGTTGTTGTCTTCTAGTCATCAGCATAAAACAAGTTCGAAGGTTGATGAGGAACTGTTTCAGGCTAGCCACTGGGAGGTATTAGTATGGACATTGCCATACCTGTATGCAACAGTATGGGCATGTTATCCATATGCATTGAAGTAGTGTTCTTGGCCTTAGGTAGTGCCTTGAGGACTTGTTCATGGGAGTTTTGAGGGGGTGTAGATTTTGCTATGTGAATAGGAAACTGAAGGGTGAAGTTGGCTGTAGATTTATCCACTAGTAGATTGGTTATGCCTTCTGGGTGACAGTATGTGATACCATTTGCTATTAACTCTCTGCAGTGTTGAGCCCTGTTTCTGAGGTTTCTAACATATTTAAAGAAGGCTGTTTTGTTATCTTCCATCTGGGTAACTATTTTACCTTATATCTAGCTTTGGTTGATTTGATCAGAGTGCAGAGTTCCCTATTAAGTTTAGCAACACCTTTTTTGGTATCTTGAGAGTTAAATTTATTGTTGCGCACACTAAGTTTTTTTTTTCTTTTATTTGGGTACCAGAAAGATTTATTTTTAAATCTGGAATTATATTTACTTTGGAGGTGAAAGGATGCATCAATGGAGCAATTTATATGTGCATAGAATTTGGTGGGAAAGGTTTCACCATAAGTAGTGGGGCCTTTAAGTTGCAAGGGGAATTTGAGTTTAACCAGGTCATCTCTCAGCTTTAGAAGATTAGCCTTAGGATAATCTCTGAATACTGAGGGATTGGAGTACCCTTCCAGCTTCAGCCTTACAGTGATTGCAGCTGATTTGTGGTCCAGTTTAATCAGGTGCAATGTTGCAATTGGTGGGGAGCACAGCTATCCAATATTGGTAAGGACCATGTCCAGGATTTTATCCTCACTGGTTGGGATATGGATAGAATGGGCCAGAGAGTTTGTGTTGGTGCAGTTCAGAAATGCCTGGGCATTTATATTTGTGGAAATACAAGCCTCCCAGTTGATGTAGGGGTGGTTGAAATCTCCCAGGATACTGCTGTTTGACTTAATGCACAGGAACTCTATACTAGTTAGATAAGCTGTATGGTCTGAAGTGGACATGGGGGGGAGGGGGTCATATAGATAGCCATGAAATGATAACTTTCTTTTTGACAGTGAGTTGGTCATTAAGGAGTTCTAGGTCATTATCTTGTCTGACATGTCTGGAGGTGAAATGTTTTTTAAGAATATGAAGACACCACCATTGTTTGTGCTTTCATCCCTTGCAGTGGGCTCGAATGTGTTGTAGGCATTGAAACCCTGTACTGATGGAGTGCTCTCATTGCTAGATCTCTGTGATGATATACTCACACCAACACAGATAGATAGATAAATAGATAGATAGATAGATAGATAGATAGATAGATAGATAGATAGATAGATAGATGTAGATATGTCTGGAAATAAATGTTTTCCATTTCAAGTTAAGGGGTGCTTGTAGGAAGTTAATTTTTTTTCTTAAGTTTCCAAGCAGTGAGCAGCAATACCTTTATTTTGTCCAGATTCTGTTTTACTATGTTGGAAGTTTTAAAAGGCTGACACTGCCTAAAAAGGCACTATGGACAGTGGACAAGGATTTAGCTAATATACAAAACCCTTGGGGGGAAAGCCATTGGCCACCCTGGCAAATCAGTTAGGACTGTCTACCAACTCCACCAGGGTGATAAAGATAGATAGACAGATAGATAGATAGATAGATAGATAGATAGATAGATAGATAGATACATAGATAGATACATAGATAGATACATAGATAGATAGATATAGTACTCCATTTGAGTAACACCAAAAGCTTAGGCAATTGTTGAAGTCAATAATTTTCTATTTTACTGCTGAGTTGTTCTTGGTGATGGTAAACTGCAGCTCAAGGCAAGGTTTATACCTGCCATAGATATATTTTCTGAGAGTTCCATCATGCCTTTCTTCATATAAATCAGAGAGATACATCTCAAGGCATTTATACCCACGTTTACAATGACTGTGTCATATGTATACTTATGGTGCAAGGACTTAGGTGATTTCTTGGCATGATGTCTTGGCACCTGATAGGCAATTGATTGTGACTCTCTTCTTATACAGCCTGGTGAGTGGTCTATATAGTTCACAGTTGAACACATTTGCACATTGAGCAGTATTGCACAAATGTGCACAATTTATAACAAAACAATAAACTAAAAATATTCAAATATGCATGCTGTTCAGTAATAATATAGCACACTTCACGGTTCTACAGGAATCAGATGCCTAGAAATGGCTTGCCTATGAGCATCTCAGTTACCTGTTTGTAAACTGCAGTGTAGAAGCTTGGAACATCCTGCTTGGGATAGCAGAGGATGCACTGAATGAGACAAGCTGGATGCACTGAATGAGACAAGCTGCTAAGAAATGTGTAACGGTATGCAGCCTCTGTTATTTCACGAGCTATGCAATTTACTTTAGTTAGTCCTTCAGTTTGGAATGTCTTGCATTTCCAATGAATCCAACAGTGAATTCTGCTTTGTAACCAGGAATCGTGCAGTAATACCCCCCATCAAAATTGTTGTTATGACCTCAGGCATGGGACATCATCAGAGAGAGATAGGAACTTATTGTGGACACTGTCATTTTTCCTTCAATGAACATGCCAGCAATAAATAAAAAAGAGAAAGAATGTTTTAATTCTATTGTAAATGTATGATTTATTTACAGAGGATGTCCTGAAAGTGTCAGCACCTATTTACTCTGCATAAAACTACAGTGCTGAATGTCATGTTTCTCTGAAGAAAATCTGTTTTGTTAAGATTATAATCGATAATACTGACAGACTCCTATTTCATAATGTGACTATGACAACCAAACAACTAGGCAAGCATTCCTTGTTGTAACATACTTATGAGAGTGACATCTTACAAAATAGACAATGTTAATACAGGTGAATGCAAGTGTAGCTAAAGATGTAGGCCATTGTCAGCTATCTGAGAAGTGGTTATAATTTTATGATGACTACCACATTATATGTTTGTCTTAGAGCAGTTTTATTCACAATGTCCATGTCAGAAATAAAAAGGGAATATAAAGATGAACAGTAAGAATTATATAAAATACAGTCAAACTGCCCAAGAAAATAATGAAGTACATTTAATTCATTTATTGGAACACAGTAAGCAGTTTTATTGTTTGCTTCTCAATAAGGAATGCGACCAATAGTTACTGACTATAGTTCATTGAACTTTACTGTCCAGTCAAATGATGTGACTTCAAAAATGTCCAGGTTTTAGATATTTAAATCTAAGTTTTACTTGCAGAAGTATAATATCATACCCATTTATGACTTACGGCAGTATCTGCCAGAGCTATACTATACAGTATATAAAATGAAACTACAAAAGAAGTTCACATCAGGAAGACATGAAAGGATGTTTTTAATAGGAAAAAGATAATGGGAGGATAGATGTACAGGCAGTGGAATGTAAGATTAACTACTCCCTAGAACTCCGAAAGTATTTCTTCTTAGAGAGGGCTGCAGCATACAGTGAACTACAAGAATGGACTGTGAAGAGGAAATCCAGTGAGACATTAAAGAGAGCATGTTGCAGAAAAGAAAGTCTGAGATGGAATGTAGAGATGGAAGACAGGTAGAATATTAATAGCACTTAAAAGCAGGGTGCATAGGCTTACTGTCTCCTCTGTCATGATAATGTAAAGTATAATAAGACCATGTGATATGAAGAAAACAAATGAAGTGACTTTAATTAGATTTGTATGAAACCAACTTATAGGAGTCCTCTTAGGATCAAAGATTTGCCACTAAATGCATCTTATGGCTCAGAAAGATCGATGACGTTGTTCCATTATCATAAAATTAATAAAAACATTAAATAAAATCTCCTTGATTTATGGAGAATTATACTGAAGTGATATCATTTCATGTAGCAATCCATAATGCATTATATAAAAAATGTAGGGCCAGAGTGCTTTGAAGTACATATAATATACATAATTATTGTGGTTGGTGTTAGTCTGGTTTACCTAGTACATCCAAACCTAGCCTGCAAAAGTGAGGGGTGCAAAGGAACTGGGAAAACATGTCAGTAGTATGTATAGTGATTAGTAAAAAAAGGAATTTCACCCCTGGGGATCAGATCTGTTTCATTCTTTTCACACAGGAGCATGTGTAGCCTCATGCTTAAGCTGTTTTGAAAGTTATGTTTAATCTGATTTATTTTAATCTCTCATTTTAACTAAATAAGGAAAAATGAATCATTAGAATGTTGAAACTTTACTTGATAAAAATCTATTGTTTTATTTGTTTCCGATACTTCAATTAGTCATGAGTACATCTAAAAACTCAATATTTATCCATCAGTGTTTCAAGCTTCTCAGAAAACTGAAGACATATTTTCCTAACAGTAGCATTCAACTCTGTAGGAGTAATAGAATTCAATACAGAAAACATTTAGGCTACTATTTGTTTGTTCCATTTCATTTTACTATGGCCTCAGTTTGGGGAATCCCATACATAACATTACATTAACAGGATTATCTGATCTAGAAATTAATTTACTTTTTAATAGCAGCATAAAGCATGTCTCGTAGATAAAGTAAACAATGCAGAAAAATGAAAATCATTTGAAGGTAATAGCTATTCCTCAAATAATCTGTTACTTCCCTGGTTTTAAAAAAAGTTTTCCAAATATGTCACTTGTCCCCCAAGAAACTAAGTGACAGCCACTAACACAAGAGGGATACATGGAAGGAAATACTGTGTATTATGAAGAAACACACATTGAAGAGTTTCACAAATATTTTAGAGCTATGGCTAATATCTGCAATACTGGTATCTTTGTTTCAGCTAGCTTGGTCCATTTTTGAGTGTTTTCTTGGGGCAAACCCTTATATCCTCCCAGAAGAAGCAGTATTCCACCCTAACTAACTCTGAAATCACTGCAGTGCATATGAAGGGAACAATTTCAGCCTACATTACCATTCTGACAATATTTACATTCATGGGTACTTTCCACTGGTGCCAGTGATATATTTAACTAGTCATATGTCCTAAGCAGTGAGAGGTCATTTTGGGTGGGAGTAAGATTAAGTGGTGCAGTAAGGAGTTAAGTCATTACAAGTTATTCTCCTTTCTGGAGATCAGATGGCTGACACTTGCCATTGCACCAGCAGTATATACAATGAGCAGACTACAGTCCCTGCGTACGCTGAAACATAATGCATCGTACATCGTGCATAAACACTGTACATATGCTCACTGAATATCAAGACTATAGTAAAATTGCAACCACAAGGATGATAGTTTAGCAAAATGCCATCCATCATATCTCCACTTACTCTACTGATGCTACAGTTGTCCATTGTGACCAGTGGTCCTAGTTGCTGATTTATATTGTAAACATGTCTGTTAGTTTTGGAAAAGGAAAAAGACAGATAGATAGCAGTCAAGAATGGCAGTTAATTACTAAAAAAAAAAAAAACAGTTGTTTACAAATATATGTTGTAAATGTGCAGCTCAAACCATCCAATTCTTATTAAATCTAATCTTCTTACAGGTTGCTTCTTCTTGGAGAAATAGTTGTTTATCTGGGTCTATGTTTGTGCATTGAATACAAAACACAGTGAATGGCTTATAATCAAATGTAAAACAGTGAAATGCTAAACTACCCAAAACATTTAACATCGGAAAATAATTCATTGAATGGCCATAGCTGGCCAACATTGCGAATGTAATCAACAAAGGTGGGGGGCTGTGCTCCCCCACACCTCCAACTATATATACTGACTCCGTTATCTCACTATAGTGGGGAAAAAGGCAAATTTAAAAATTTTAACAAGGGCTTCCTTTGCCTAACTTATGTATTGCAGTACTTCCTGGTTGTTGGCCAGCTAAGGTCATTTGATGAACTTTTTCCTGATGTTAAATGTTTTTGGTAGTTTAACGTTTATCTCTTTTAAGTGAGAAAAAAGCGAACCAAAGCCACTAGGAAACTCAGGCCAAAACGAGATATTGTAAACGTATTTTAATAAAACCGTTTTCACTCCTGCAAAGCAGGAGCTTCTTCAGACAAAATGAAAGGCGCAAAAGCGCTTTTTTTAAAATAACAGCTGATTAATTCTATGATGTCATTTCCTTTCCAGCTGATTGCATTACGGAACACTTTTTATATATAATAAAAAACCAATTTATAATGAATGTTACAAAAATCTTCATAGATTTTCTTGAATTTTAACTGTGTTCACATTGGTATAAGCAGTGTTTTATGTTTACCTTAAGTAGTTTTAAATACAGTTAAAAATACAATTAAAAATCATTCAATACACCGGACTTTTTATGATAAGCACACTAATACCCCGAGGGGACAACATATAAACTACATATTAAAAAATACATCTAGTCCTATATTTAATAATATTGTACAGATTTTTCAGAATAGTATAAAAGTACCAAAATTAATATACAGTCATAAATAATTTATTAAGTCATAAATGATAATAAATGTCCTGCCCTCAAAAAGTGATAGTTCAATTTCTTAAATAACTTTTATATTTCAAAATGACTGAGATGTTACAAGTCTCATTCAACCCAGGAGGGGAAAAAGCATTTAAAAGTAGTTGCCATTCAAGTTCTTTTAATTCAAGGAGAAGGGACTGGGGGCCCCCCCTAATACCCACTTTTACCAAGTCAATACCCATAAAGCAAAAGCTATGTCCAACATGGTCTAAAATGTGCTTTGATAGGGCATTGTCAGTTTTTTTATTTCTTATAGCGTAATTATGTTGGTAAACACGGTCACGCATCTTTCGGTCCGTCTTACCAACATAAAACGCAGCACAGCAATTACACTGGGCTAGGTAGACAATAGACTTGGTTTCACACCCAATCTTGTGTTTGATGTAGAATTTCTCATTCCTTATAACAAAGGAATTCCCTGTTTTCAGTAACCTACACCAATTACAGAAACCGCAAGGGACACTACCAGTTTGTCTTGAGGGGAAGTTACTAGAATCACTAATTTGCAACAGTTCTTTTAAATTTCTACCTCTCCTAAATACAAATGAAGGAAAGGAACCCAGAATTTCCAATAAATAAGCATTATTCACAATGACATGCCAATTTTTCTTTATGATGGAACACATACTATCAATGTGTTTGTTGTGAGTTAGAATAAGGCTGGTCTTAAAATCTTGTGTTAAACTCACTGTAATTTGGCCATTGTCACTGTTCTCATATAAGAGAGGACTGAGTTCGTTACTAGATGTAGGTGTTTGCGTATTTTCTATATTCAGAGGGTCGCTTAAGTTAGAGTTATAGAAAATACGCAAACACCTACATCTAGTAACGAACTCAGTCCTCTCTTATATGAGAACAGTGACAATGGCCAAATTACAGTGAGTTTAACACAAGATTTTAAGACCAGCCTTATTCTAACTCACAACAAACACATTGATAGTATGTGTTCCATCATAAAGAAAAATTGGCATTTCATTGTGAATAATGCTTATTTATTGGAAATTCTGGGTTCCTTTCCTTCATTTGTATTTAGGAGAGGTAGAAATTTAAAAGAACTGTTGCAAACTAGTGATTCTAGTAACTTCCCCTCAAGACAAACTGGTAGTGTCCCTTGCGGTTTTTGTAATTGGTGTAGGTTACTGAAAACAGGGAATTCCTTTGTTATAAGGAATCAGAAATTCTACATCAAACATAAGATTGGGTGTGAAACCAAGTCTATTGTTTACTTAGCCCAGTGTAATTGCTGTGCTGCGTTTTATGTTGGTAAGACGGACCGGAAGATGCGTGACCGTGTTTACCAACATAACTACGCTATAAGAAATAAAAAAACTGACAATGCCCTATCAAAGCATATTTTAGACCATGTTGGACATAGCTTTTCTTTTATGGGTATTGACTTGGTAAAAGTGGGTATTAGGGGGGGCCCCCAGTCCCTTCTCCTTGAATTAAAAGAACTTGAATGGCAACTACTTTTAAATGCTTTTTCCCCTCCTGGGTTGAATGAGACCTGTAACATTTCAGTCATTTTGAAATATAAAAGTTATTTAAGAAACTGAACTACCACTTATTGAGGGTGGGACATTTCTTATCATTTATGACTTAATAAATTATTTATGACTGTATATTAATTTTTGGTACTTTTTATACTATTCTGAAAAATCTGTATAACACTATTGAATATAGGACTAATGTACCTTTTAATGTGTAGTTTATATGTTGTTCCCTCGGGGTATTAGTGTGCTTATCATAAAAAGTCCGGTGTATTGAATGATTTTAATTGTATTTTTAACTGTATTTAAAACTACTTAAGGTAAACATAAAACACTGCTTATACCAATGTGAACACAGTTAAAATTCAAGAAAATCTATGAAGATTTTTGTAACATTCATTATAAATTGGTTTTTTATTATATATAAAAAGTGTTCCGTAATGCAATCAGCTGGAAAGGAAATGACATCATAGAATTAATCAGCTGTTATTTTAAAAAAAGCGCTTTTGCGCCTTTCATTTTGTCTGAAGAAGCTCCTGCTTTGCAGGAGTGAAAACGGTTTTATTAAAATACGTTTACAATATCTCGTTTTGGCCTGAGTTTCCTAGTGGCTTTGGTTCGCTTTTTTCTCACTTGTTTTATTTTTTGTTATTTTCGCTGGTTTGTGTGTGCGACATGTCTAGCCCTAGGACTCCGGTTCTCTTTGGGACAGAGAACACGCCGTCAGTGGATGTTCTTCCTGCTCGTGATGGAACTAACGTTGGGGATTTGTTAGTTTTACTTACCCAGCGGCTTGATTCCCTCAATTCACGGTTAGACAGGATCGAGTCTAACGGTGCATTTAATTTACGGAACACTGTTGCTTCTTCTTTGAGCAATAATGCGACGAGGTCGGCTAGCAGCTCTTCTAGTTCCATTGAGCCTGGACAAGCACAGAGAACGGTCGGTTCTGCTTTGACCTCTAACGCTCCTGAAATTACATCTGGTTTGACATCGCCTGCAGCAACAAGACAAACGGATGGTTCTACCCGGCTTATTGGGAATGTTCTTGTGACTGGTGCAAACAACTGTAATGACATCTCGAGTGGCAACAACTGCAACCCTGGGCTTATTGGCGTACCCTCCTTTGGTGAATGGGCCAACAATACTGAAGCCTTTGCTTTTGGTTCTACGGGGCCGTCGGCTACGGGGACAAGTTTGTCAGGTAATTCTGATGACAACATTTCTATAAATTTAAAACTCTTGGACAATAACATGCTGAAAATCAGGAAACTCCAACTGGAAGTTTCCTATTTTAAACAATGTATTAGAGAGAGCATCGTGCCTAAAGGCTTAAGGAGTTCCTTTACACCTACTGGGCTATTCTCCGACTCTTTGTTCGTAGATGAACTTAACTGTGTTTTGAACAAACAAGGGCTCGAGTTATTAGGCGTCATGGTCAAACACTATGAAAAACATATTGACGCCTTATTGCTCGAAACCAATGCCCTTGACAGTAAAATTAAAGTTGACCTCAATTTTTCTCGGTACAAATATGATTATCACCGGATCTTTGATAGTATCGATTCCTTGTTAGTTAAATTAAAAACTAACAAAACTAAAAAACTAACAAGGGATCGTCAAGCATACGCCTCTGAGATGGCGTATCCTAACTTGGTTAAAATGATAAAGGGTCCCCCTAATAAAGATGGTTTAACTAACAACAGTAATGTCAGGGATGCTCTTTACCCACTAGAAGAGAATGATGTTGAAAATGAAGATGGTGACGAAGGTCCATCGTTCCAACAACCGAGGAGAAGTAACAGGATAAAATCCAACTACAATAAAAATGGGCACCACCCTAACTACAACAATCAGAATAAACCTTTTTTAGGGCGGAGGAAAAACCAAAGGAAAAACAACTCGAACAATTAGGAAATGAACTTCCTGTTTTTCCTAGTGGTAAACCTACTATTTTGAAAAACCTAAAAGGAGATTTCACTGTTTACAACTTCTCTGATGCTAACATCGATCAAGAACTTATTGAACTGTTAGCTTTTGGGCTATCGTTTGTTCCGGACCAGAGGATCAGCTTACCTAAATGCTTGATGGACTTGAAATGTTATGTACGCAGGTTGAATCTTAGAGTTTTATTTAAGGGTGACTCTACTTTAGATATACACCCTTTTAAAATGTCGAGTACGTTTAACCCTCCACTACACCCCATTCTACAAACATTTGAATATGCTTGTGAAATAGATCTTAGATATTTATTTCAGAATATTAGATGGTTTGAAAATAGGAACAACATTTCACCTGAACAAAGGGCTAGTCTGGAAAACCTTAGGAATTTTCCTATTAGGGTGATCAAACCAGATAAAGGTGGGGGTTTGGTCATCCTTGACAAGGATGACTATAACGTTAAGATGTTTAAAGTACTCAACACACCAGCGTATGAAATTTCATCCCTTAATGAGATGTCAGGTAACTACAATCGTATTAAAGGGTACCTTAGGGATTTATTTATAGAAGGAAGGATAGATATGGAAACCTTTAACTTCATCAACATCTCCTTCCCCAGAGTTCCAGTAATGTTTGGGATCCCCAAAATACATAAAAACCTGGAGGACCCACCTATGCGGGCTCTGGTGGATGGGAGATGTTGTATTACGTACCCTTGTGCTAAGGTTGTTGATTACATCTTAAATAAATACCTTAAGTTGTTACCCCAGATCTGTAAAGACTCATGGTCTTTTCTAATGTCCATCAATGACATCCCTTTTGACCCTTCATACAACTTCTTAACAATTGATGTTGTTGAATTATATACTTGCATACCACACTGTGAGGCTATTGAATGGGTTGAAATGATGTTACTGGATCTAGGAGCACCCAAAGATGAAATTGATGTCGTTACCATCTTATTGGACATCATTTTAACATCTAACTTCTTCATTTTTGATAACAACTACTACCTCCAAAAAAGAGGCATTGCAATGGGTTCCCCATGTGGGGGGAGCGTTGCCAATTTAGTGGTTGCGTATTGGGAAAAGACATTCCTGTTCAAAGATGCTTTATTTAAGGAGATAAGAAAATTTTATACGCGTTTTTTAGACGACGTATTTATCCTTATACAGGGAGATGAAGATTGTGTTCTTAACTTATTAAGGAAAATGAATACTTCTTGCCCTTTTCTAATGTTCACTCACCACTTCTCCGTTAAAGAGATAGACTACCTAGATGTGAAGCTCATTAAGGATGTTGATAATAAACGATTCCTCTCCAGTATTTTCAGAAAACACACATACTGTAATGCTTTCCTACATTATTCCAGTAACCACCCATGGAAACAGAAAAAGTCCATAGTTAAGGGCCAATTAGTGAGAGCTACACGTATGTGTAACACTGACATAGCTTTCGAAATTGAGTGTTCCAACCTCAAAGACATGTTTTTGAATAGGGGTTACCCTTGTGAACTCCTTGACAGCTTAATTAAAGAGGTGTCACAGAAGAGAGTGTCAGGGTTTTATAAGCCACTACTCTTTAATTCTAACTTAAGCGACCCTCTGAATATAGAAAATACGCAAACACCTACATCTAGTAACGAACTCAGTCCTCTCTTATATGAGAACAGTGACAATGGCCAAATTACAGTGAGTTTAACACAAGATTTTAAGACCAGCCTTATTCTAACTCACAACAAACACATTGATAGTATGTGTTCCATCATAAAGAAAAATTGGCATTTCATTGTGAATAATGCTTATTTATTGGAAATTCTGGGTTCCTTTCCTTCATTTGTATTTAGGAGAGGTAGAAATTTAAAAGAACTGTTGCAAACTAGTGATTCTAGTAACTTCCCCTCAAGACAAACTGGTAGTGTCCCTTGCGGTTTTTGTAATTGGTGTAGGTTACTGAAAACAGGGAATTCCTTTGTTATAAGGAATCAGAAATTCTACATCAAACATAAGATTGGGTGTGAAACCAAGTCTATTGTTTACTTAGCCCAGTGTAATTGCTGTGCTGCGTTTTATGTTGGTAAGACGGACCGGAAGATGCGTGACCGTGTTTACCAACATAACTACGCTATAAGAAATAAAAAAACTGACAATGCCCTATCAAAGCATATTTTAGACCATGTTGGACATAGCTTTTCTTTTATGGGTATTGACTTGGTAAAAGTGGGTATTAGGGGGGGCCCCCAGTCCCTTCTCCTTGAATTAAAAGAACTTGAATGGCAACTACTTTTAAATGCTTTTTCCCCTCCTGGGTTGAATGAGACCTGTAACATTTCAGTCATTTTGAAATATAAAAGTTATTTAAGAAACTGAACTACCACTTATTGAGGGTGGGACATTTCTTATCATTTATGACTTAATAAATTATTTATGACTGTATATTAATTTTTGGTACTTTTTATACTATTCTGAAAAATCTGTATAATACTATTGAATATAGGACTAATGTACCTTTTAATGTGTAGTTTATATGTTGTTCCCTCGGGGTATTAGTGTGCTTATCATAAAAAGTCCGGTGTATTGAATGATTTTTAATTGTATTTTTAACTGTATTTAAAACTACTTAAGGTAAACATAAAACACTGCTTATACCAATGTGAACACAGTTAAAATTCAAGAAAATCTATGAAGATTTTTGTAACATTAACTATTAATTGGTTCTTTATTATACATAAAAAGTGTTCCGTAATGCAATCAGCTGGAAAGGAAATGACATCATAGAATTAATCAGCTGTTATTTTAAAAAAAGCGCTTTTGCGACTTTCATTTTGTCTGAAGAAGCTCCTGCTTTGCAGGAGTGAAAACGGTTTTATTAAAATACGTTTACAATATCTCGTTTTGGCCTGAGTTTCCTAGTGGCTTTGGTTCGCTTTTTTCTCACTTGTTTTATTTTTTGTTATTTTCGCTGGTTTATCTCTTTTACATTTGATCATAAGTCGTTTGCTGTTTTCCGTATTCAATGTGCAAACATAGACCTATTTATTCATTGACAGTTAACAGTAACTGCATTTGTCTGATAAAATGGTTTCATTTAATTATTATTATTATTATTTTTTTTTTTTTTGAGAAAATGATTTTTGTGCAAGTCATTTTAATGAAGCAGTTCCCTGGTTGAACCAATATGAACAAATATTGAATTATTACTGATCAATGCCAGCATTTTGAAAAACATAGTTAATGAACATCAGTCATACTGAAACCCATAAAGAGTTCAATAGGAAAACACTTTCCATCTTCCATCTTACAAGAAAAATGATACCATGACTTTCAGATAAATTTGCCTGATAATGTTATGGAAAGAGTTTTTCTAATATAAGGTGCAGGGTAAGGATTACGGTTAGCAGGCTTCACCTTCTTGCACCACCTTACTAATGCCTACTAACCATAACCCTGCTATTGTCCCTAGCCCTAACCCTGAACCTCACCTTAGAAGCACCTTTTCTATAACAGTATCAGTAGAAATTACAGCTCAGGCACATACCACATGTGTCAATAAACACATATTCATATATACACACACACACACACACACACACACACACACACACACACTACTAAATCTATCCCCTTACCTAGCCCTTACTCTGTCCCTAACCCACCAACATTTGCACAGACTCCTGGCACTAACATGAAAATGTTCAATATATCCCAATGATTCAGCATTAACAAAAGAAACTCCACTTACCTGATACAAACATTTCTCTCCCTTCTACAAATGCAGAGTTTAACAATCCCTGTAATAGATAATTTAAGCATTTGACCACTTTGACAACGATTGCACTCTTTAGGACAAGCCTTTGCACTTACTAATGAATTATCAGCTGAAGTTCACCTGGTTTGGTATCAGTGTACTTTTACAAGATAAAAATGAAGAACCTAGTACATGCACAAAGTAATATATTTTATCAAGTGGCAAGATTAAAGGTTATTTATGTAGAAAACCATTCCTCACAGATCATATTGCAGGTATTATATAGGACTGATCTATTCTGATCTACAAATCTGATTCTGGGATTACGTTCAAGGCTTTTCAGGGCCACTGTTTTAGAAAAATTCTCTGATAATTTAGAACACATTTGGGGTCACATAAGTGGCTCAGAAAATAACTAGATATACTTTCTGCAACAGTGATATTGCTTCAAGTTTCCTGTTTAATATCTTTTTATTAAAGAAGATAAGATTATCAGCTTCTGATCCAAACTGGTGTACACCTTCAGGAATGCCAGATTTCCAGCAGTCTTCTAGTACATCGATGCCATGGTGTGGTACAGTCATGCCAGTCAGACAGCATGCTTAACTTTGAAAAGTATTTGTTCTTGTGTAGATTAACTTTACCGAACCAATTGTCCTGAGTCTTAAAAGTCACTGTAGGCTTAGTTGACATATTTACTTCAGATGGCAGTTGCTACAGTCAAGATAAATCTATTCATCACACCAACAGTAAAAGCCAATCTAAATAGTTTCAGGGCTTCCACTGTTCACTGAAATCACATTCTGCAAATTCCAAAATATTCAAAGAAAATGTTAAATGGCAATGCTTCTGTTGCAGTTTCCTGGAGATAGTGCAGATCTCTTTTCAAGCAGAAAACATGCAAGGGTTCCATATATTCATAGATTTATACATTCATAGACTGTTACTAGGCTAATGATCCAAGGGGCCTTTCTAAGCCTAACCAAATTTCCCCAAAAGAATAATGATGTCCTGCATCCAAATATGGCACTGAGGGCCAGGCATTTATAAACTACCTCTATCCATAAAGGACATGGGTGCCAGGCCTGGTGTAAATTTCTTATTCCACATCCACTTGTCTAGGTTTTCCTTAAACTGGGTAATAGATGAACTCAGTTTCACCTGGATGGGAAGCCTATTCCATAGGAGGGGCAGTCTCTGGGACACATATATGTGTGCTTTGATACTTGAAAAGGTGATTTGATATGATGAAGTTAGTTACATATAATATTTGGTTGATGATGAGGCTGACTATATTTTTGGGACAAGGCAGAAACTAAAAAAGTACTGCAAGTAGGACTAATTTTCTGCTTTAAGTGTTATTTTAAATGCATTAAAGTAGTCAGATGTTTCAGTCCTAAAACCTGCTTTTTAGTGTGAAAAATACATGCAGAATTGTCACCTGACATGATAACTGCTCAGTTTATCACACAGGTGAATACAGAGTGCAAATGATGGCTGTGTTGTGTATATCAACAATGGCCTGGTTTTATGTCGTGCTGATGTACAATCTGACTCCTATGTGACCCAATACAGGATAAAATGGATAAATGAAGAATGAATGAATTAATGCATTTTTCTAGATACTCCCCCCTCCCATGCTGATCTTTAGGCCTCCTTATCAGACTTTAACCCAGTCATTCCCAGCAGTGGGGAATCCCCAGATCCACTAAGGTAAGAACTACCTGCAGGAGCTGTCACTCAGGCAGATATTGGAGAGTTTTTGCTCTTGTCAGCATCCCACCAATGAGAGCATTTTTGACGGCCCCTAATCCCAATCCTGGGGGGGACAGGTTATTCATATCACAGAGAGGATTCACAATGTTGTTCCTCAGTGAATGCTTGTTGATGTGTACTCACTAATGAGAGATACACTACACAGAGGTTACTGAACTGTAAGCTTATAACCCAAGGTGCCAACTGTTATGTCACTCCTCTTCTAAGAGGTTGTGGCTGTCCACAGCCTGCTCTGTCCTGCTGTCCTCCCAAGATGAGCATGTTCAGTTTCCCCTACAAATGCTGTCAAGCCCTTGAGTCACTGACCGATGTGTGTCCACCTCTTCTATTCCATGGCCAGGGCTTTATTCCTCCATACCAATATAGACTGCGGTGGTGATGTTGCAGTAGCGTTGTCACCTCACAGTTAGACGTTGCCCGTTCGATTCTCAGTCAGAGCATCTTCTGTGTGGTGACATGCGTGAATGGGCATTCCTTCATTGAAGGTTGTGCATTAAGCCTGGCAAGCCAGCACGTAAAACTGTACTGACAGTCATTAGTGGACCGGAGTTCCGCTGTGACGACCCCTAACCGGGAAAAGCCGAAAGACACAAACAAACCAGAAGGCTGGCTTGAATTAATGTATTTTATGTGCCCAGATATAAAATACCACAATGGTCTGATAGTGAAATAATGATTAGAAACATTCTAAACTGATTATTTAGCCATGTAAGGTGATAATACTGTTTTAAAGAGCTGTTTTATTAGAAGTTCACTCAAAGAGCCAACAGATCAGTGCAGTTGTTGGATTTTGCTTGTACTACTTCAGATGTCTGTTTAAAAACTATCTGAATGAAACGGCTGCTGGGAATGAGAATTCATTATGTCTGAGTCCGCTTTCTTCCCAAATAAACGATCTGAGGTGGAGACCAGACCTCGACTGACCACTGATATTAATCAAATGCTACTTTTCTAAGATCAGTGAAATGTCCTTTGCATTTCTGGACATCAGTAAGCACTGACATTTTTGCATAGGGTTGACATATAGTTGAAACAAGCTCCACGCCTGACAAGATTGTCCATAAAATAAGCCAGATACTTAGTATATGATGAGCTGTGAATGATCACTAGACTGGGCCATTTATAGTAATAAAGCCAGTGAATAACATACAAAATAAACTACTTTCCCTCATTCTGCCCCAAACTAGACAAATTGCCTTTTTATAAAGTCTGCTTGGCCTGTGGCATCCCAGTTTTTGACCCTGACACTTATTCTGTTTACTAGAATCATCTAAATACATCTTCTTTCTGCATCCACTTAAAATAACTAATTTTCTCCATAGTGTCCTAGGTTTTCTCTGAACCTTTCTTCTTTTCAGAATATATACAGCCTTATCACTTTTATTTTCTGTAACCATGTACATGTTTCTGTATATTTTATGTTGGTATAACTTTTAGTCACCATATCTGAATGTAGTTTTTAACACCAGCAGCATTAAGCAGTCCAAAAGATTTACTATACCTCTGTGTGTTGGCAGGGTAGTTTTTGAGCAGGTAAACTTTCAAGGTACCAAGATGTGATGAGTGTGTACACTCATCAGTGAAGAAAGTTGTGAGTGAGTGACAGAAACGAATAACAGAAAATATATTTCAGACTGCTTTTGTGTGGCTTGGGGAGCACAAGCCGACCATCAGATCATTCAGCTATCACTGGTTATTAGCCAATCATGCCTCTCAACTATACACATTTTCACAGAATTCCAGATTTTTTGCCTCATATCTTTGGTGCATTTTTCACAAAAGTGTGTTTTTCTGGCAAATCATTGACAATTAATTAAAGACTGATGTCAGAAAATAATGACAGACATTTGAGTTTCAGACTTCATACCCTTCAGAAAAATCATGCTAATACAAAACCTGTCATTTTATCAACTTTTTAAGTATGTAGGAGCAATATTTAAAAACTGTCCATATTTTGGGGCCTTTATCCACCCATTATTTATGACTTTGTACAGATCTCTTGCTCTAAGAGGTTGAGAAATATGTAGCCAATCAGCAAATAAATATATAAGTATTGCAGACTATGATAGTAAATAGTGTGTGAGCTTTTTGAATGCACAGGAAAACCACAGACCTGCTGCAGCAATACGAAGGGAGGGGAAGTGCAAGCAGGTAAGGTCTGTAACTCCAGTAGCAAGGTGGGCAGACTGGCTAGACTTAAATGTATTTGATGTCAGTTTTTCCACTGCTGTCCAAACACATTACAATAATTACAGTAAATATATTCAATTTCCAACATGTGGTATAGCTTGCAGTTATTAATAATTGCATATGAATGCACTTACAGCTGTGTTTCTAAGCGTGCCTCTTTTAAGAGCTTTACAGTTCACAAAGGAAGTGGGTAGAGAAGTGAAAGTGGCATGTCTTAATGACAAATGTGGCAGCAACCGAGAGCATCCTTTTAATGTTCTATGAGTCTTTGACAGACTTCTACAGGCATATGGCCTGATATAGTTTATCATGCAAATAAAGTGGGTCAGCTTTCAGGCATTGCCCTTCTAAAATATATTCAAGGAATTCAGAAAGAAGCATAACTTGTAGTGTTAGTGTGACAGACTTAGCTGAGATGACCTGATGTGGATTAGGCATGCATGAGTGCCAGCATAGTGCGGCTGTGCTAAAGACTTATCTGCATAATGAAACTTCACAGATGCCATAACTGCAGCAACCATGATGTGGGTAATGACTGTACTATTACTGGTCATATGAGCAAAGGTAAAGTATCACACATGTCATGTACCCGGTGCTATGTATGCTGACATGGTGTGTAGCCTGTGCTATGCTTGTTGGCATATGCAATGAAGTGATTAATAGTTGTGTCACTTGTGCTGTAGGCAGCCCATAAAAAGGGTCCAAAGTAAAGTGCCAAGTCATTTTATGATAAATAAGGTGAAAAGGAGGTAGGGGTAGTACAAGTGGAAATGGGTAAGAGCAAGCAGAGGAATATACTGAAGGTAAAGAAGAAAAAGGAAGATAGGTGAGGGAAAGAAAAATGCTACACTTTTTGTGGTTATGGGTGACCTTTTTAATAAGAAGAGGAGAAAAGGGGAAGATAGCAAGACGAAAGTACAGATATCATGGACTGTAAGTGGAATATAGCATGGGCAGACAACATAATGAAGACAAAGCTAACAGGGAAAGTAGTGAGACATAAGGGGTGGCAACAGTGTAAAGATATGGACTAACAGAGGGTGAGCAATTGATGATGGGAAGGACCGTAGTATAATCAGGGGACCGGGTGTGACATAAAAGTACGGGAACACAGTGATGTGAGTTAGCTGGCCTGAGAGGGGCTTGACAAACTGGCCCAGAGATAGAGAGAAAAATTCTATCAGATGTCAGTCACCTCTGTGGCTTTCTTCATAGGTAAGCACCACTTCTTTGGCCTGATAGAGTGGTCCAGCCAGTGATACAAGTCCAAAGAGATGCTCTGGGATTCCATTGCAGGTATCCAGCTGCTGGTCCACCTCAGTCTTTATGGTCCATTACCCATCCCTGTTTGCCCCAAAAGTCCCTCTGTCTGCACCACTCACAGATGGACAGCCTTCACCCCTCTCTGGAAAATGAGTCATGGAGGCTACCAGTGAGCCCCTCCAGTTCTGAGGACTGCTAGGTGTCCAGCAGCTGGTGCAGTGGCAGGTGACAGCCACCTCTCCAAAGCCTCCACCTTGTCTGATCCAGTAGAAAAAGAAAATAAATGGAGAAAAATAAAAGAAGAAAAGCAAAGAAATATTTACAAATGGAAAAAAAGATGTAAAAAAGAAACACACGCAGCCTCCACCTACACAGCAAGAAACACAATAAACAATTTAGTTACATGTGTTAAACTTTATTAAAATAGTACAGTACTGCCAGAAATACACTACACTTATCCTGCCATCCGGAGGGCATTCTTACTTCCTGTTTCATGTTTTCCTGCAACTCCTTGGCTGCTGAAAGGCATGAAACAGACAGTAATATCCATAGTATATTCCTGACAATTGAAAGCATTTACAGTTACAGATGCTAGGTCTGATAAACAACGCCAACCCAGTAACAGAATGTTTCCAATTACTTCTACTTCACAGTATTGGAGAAGGCCTTGGTGGTGCCTTTGCATGCCAATGTATTTATACTTGCACCGCTCAGAGAGTGGAAAATGCCAGTGGCAATGTTCATTGCCTTGGTAAGCTTGTGCCAGGCATCAGTTTTGTAAAGTGTGGACTCATACTCCCCTAGTAGGTGCTCCTATTGATCCCTTTGCAGCAGGTTTAGGAAGATCTTACCCTCCATTCTGTATCATGCCAGACTCAATGCCTGTAGAGGCCATGTCCACTGTCTATGTCGAAATTAGAAGAAAAATAGTAGCCTGGTGTACATAGGTGCATGTACTATATATTATGTGGTGTATACAAGCACAGGGACTTGTAATATACACCGCATGATGTGTATCGATGCACACCATAGTAGTGTGATACATATCATAGCACAATGCTTATTAACAGTAGTTTTATCAGGTTTTGCAGTGGCTATGCATGCATACAGATTATATATTACCTTCCAGCTTAGAAATGGGCAATCATGAACATTGCAATGCTGACTATGGCTGGTAACACATTGCAATATAACTGTAGTTCAGACACAGCTATGCTAAATCACCTCATTAGTACCATTATGGAGTTACTTGCCATGATATAACACAATAAGCATTATGGTGAGTAACGTAGAGAATCGGTATATAGTGAATATCAGACCATACTGCCATATAGGCAAAGTGACAGTAGAAAGGGATATTGGTACTGAACTCAGGACTGTCGGGAGTACACAAGGGTGGAAAGGATGAATGGAGTCAACACACACAGTAACAGACCAGAGGAGTGTGAAGGGTTATGCTGTATGGGGCATAGCAGGGAACCACTGACATGCTGGGGAGCTACCTATGAGAGCACGAGGACAGAGCAGAACAAATTGCAGTCCTGTTAGGAATACTTAACCTGACAGGGTACAGACGACAGGCAGTAGTCCTGTTGGAGGGGCTGAACCCGAAAGGGCAAAGGTAACATGGTGACTGTCCTGCTATGTAGGTTTGGCAACAGCACTCCATATACATACAAACTGCATGACATTCTACAGGAGATATGAGGCCTCTAGTATATCAGGCACAGTATGTGCTATCAGCAGAGGTTTGATCGACAGCAAGAATTGATTATATGTCCACTGCTACCACAATGTGGCATGGTGTCACAATGGTTATGCTATAGCAGCACACAGGGAGCTGATTTAAGTGCCAGCTGTCATGAGCAGTCTCAAACACACACACACACACGCAGATACATATACATGTGCGCGCGCGCGCGCACACACACACACACACACACACACACCCACTGATCCACATATGTAACCCACATACATATATACACATACACACACACACACACACACACACACAGATACTTATATATACACATACACAAACACACATGCACGCACACTGATCCACATATGTAACCCCCACTTGTACATATGTTGTCATAGAATCAAATGAATGACAACAAATGGAAAAGTTCATCACATGCCAGATGGTAGTTCTATTACAGGCCCTAAAAACACACGACATGTGTATCCCTAAAAAAAAGTTAAAGCAGGCAAAGCCTCCCTTGACCAGGTGGAGCAAGGACTAATACAGGACACAAGTGCAGTGGACAGCTATAATAGGGCTTCAGTGCAGGTACATTGCAGGATCACTGATATGTTACTGCCTGCTAATACCAAAGCACAGGAAATTGCCTGAGACATGGTGACCACCGGGAGTGGAACACTAATACAAGATGTCTCATAAAGGTGGAGAAATTATTAATAACCCTAACTAAGAAAAGTGAGAGAATCCTCACACCTGAACAATGCTTGAATGCAAGCACCGGGGTGGTGATGAATGTCCAAGAGTCTGGAGGGGATATACCAGCTGAGTATTATCTTGTATCATTCCTGAAAATCAGTTGTGTGCAGCTAGGAATGGTTTACACATACACATGCATACTTGTCATCCAGGGACATTGCAGATACAACACCACCATCCTGCATCACAACATACCAATATGTGGGCACAGGCTATGCATACAGCTGGACACATGGTGGGAATAGCAAATATGATCCAGCATTGTCACAGGTATGTCATCTCTAGGCATCCATATGTTTCATTTAGATGTAATTGATTGTCAGTTTGCAATGTTTAAGCTTTCATATAGTCACACTTATGTAGTAAGTATAAATCCTAAGCGTTTTAGAAGTTTGATAACATCAGAAAGATCAATAAAATCAATAGCTTTGATGAATTTATGCAAACAGTTAATGCAAACTTTTTTCTTCACAGGCCAAGTACTCCTGTTCAGGGAAGGAGACAATACCCATTTTTATAGAATGCTTAATCTTGAAACAATGTTGGCCATTTTCCAGCAAATTATTTTTCTCCAAATATTCTGTGAAGTGGTAAACTAGCAACCTTTCAAAACATTCCAATAAAGGATATATGGCAGAATTCAGAAAATATTTTTACTTTTATTTTCAATTTGTCACCTCTACTGAACAATGCATTTAACAGTCAATTTCCAGTGGCATAGAAGTGTATTTTCTGAGATAGATGAAATGGAAATATGTATAAGTTGCCAAACCGGAAATAAGTATACTTTTAGAAATTTGTACTGTCTTGAATCGAAACTAAATGGCTAGAAATGCAAGTATTTTAATACTGTACACTTCAACTATTTGCAGTATGAATATTATATCAAATGCAGTGCAGTCAGACTTCATATTTTATATACCATGGAATGTTTGTCTTTTCTGCTTCTCCCAGTTAGTGGTCGCCACAGCAGAACTCTGGTCCGCTTATGATTGGCAGTAGATTGTTATGGTGCTGAGTTGCCAGCCCAACCTTCAGCAAAGGCACGCCCATTCATGCATGTCTTTCGAATGTCACTCGATCGCAGGGAGGACATGCAGACACCACACAGAAGGCACTCCAGCCAAGAATCGAACAGGAGAACCTTTTGCTGTGAGGCAACAATGCTACCGCTGCACCACCGCGGCATTTTATATACCATGGAATATACTCCATAAATTATGAAAATGAAAAGCCATTTGGGCAGAAACAGCTTGCAGTGAAAAATGAAAATCTTCACATATAGCATAAAGTTTGAAAACAGTGTCCATAAAGTCAGTGTCCATAAAGTTACCTGTTTCCCTCTGACACAGTAGATTTAAGGTAACACACAGTAGAAAGTCCAGCTTTGCTAGATTTTTCTTTTTATGTTTTCAATGCTTACAGGAAAACAAAACCAAAAAAAATCTGTCAGTATTATCTCTAGTATTCCATTACATTCCAAGTAATATCCGCAGTAAAAAGTATTTCACTCTGTCTGACTTTTAGCATCCTTTGTACTGATTGAGAATCAAGTCCAAAGGTATGTGCATATCCTCTGCTTATTTCATTATTTATTTATTTAAGACTTGAAAATGGAAGCAATGCATTTCCTGCTGTAAATGTGACTTGCGTTTTTTAGTGTGTATGGCAGCCCCCAACTTGCCTGCATTGTCATTTGGGGAACTTTGAGACATGGTTAAGATTTGTATTCATACCTCTCAACTGTCCAGATTTTCACAGAATGTCCAGATTTTTACCTGATATTTTTAGTCTATTCCTCATAAAATCTGTGGTTTTCTGGTAAATCACTGAGAACTGACATACTAAATAATAACATACATCTGAGTTTCAGGCTTCATATATTTCAGAAAATGTATGATAATAAAAATGCATTATTCTAGCAACTTTATAAGAGCAATATTTGAAATCTATCCCTACTTTTAGGTCTTTGTCCCACCATTATTTTAGGCTTTGTCCAGATTTGTGGAGCCAAGACTGTGTTAGGTATGCTTATATTCTATTTGACTCTCGCTTGCAGACTGATGTAATTGAGAAAGGAAGATATGGCTGTGTGCGCTCAGTACAATTTTTTTTCCAGCATTTACCTCTTTTCATGGTGGCTGGTGGTTTGTAATCTTTTGTATGGGAGGAAGCAAACATGAAATAATACTGTTCATTCTTCAGCTCTTGCACAACTTGGTTTCATGAGGTAGCCTATGTCAACACAGACTATTTCCAAACATTGCTTTCTAGAATGATTGGAGTTAGCAGGCAAATGTCACAGCTGACTGCAATGAATGGAACAGTGCAAACACTTTTTATTGTAGTGCTTTACACAACTTTTCACAATTGAATGGTGAAAAGCTATGAAACTCTTGATGCAACTCTGTAAACTTCAATACTTGTGATCACACCTACACCTTCAGTCTTATTGTCAATAAATGCAGTTTGGGACAACTAAGTTGTCCCGCTCCCACGAGTAAGGAAGTAAAGGGGTGTGGGGTGGGTATAGTGGTAGTAAGTAAGGTAAGGATTGCAGTTGGTTAGGATAGTGGGTTTGTGGTGGTGAAAGGGTCAAGGAGAGAGGGAGATGTAAAAGGAAGTGAGGTAGGAGTAGGTGGGACTTCTGACAGTACTAAGGGTTTGGGATTAGAGGAAGTAGGCACATTTGGCGTGAGTTGGTGGAGTGATAACTAGCTTATGTCCAGATGACCTGTAGGTATCATGGATGAAGGTAGGCCTTGGATGGTGGGGAGAGAAGGGGTTAGATGGTCTGGGTCAGTTCCCGTTTTGGTGTTTCTAGGGATTAGGTAAAAAGGGGGGGTTGGAGTCTGGGAAGATAGTTTGAGCTTACTGATAGGAAAGAGTGATAGAGTAGTGTGTGTGTGTGTGTGTGTGTGTGTGTGCGTGTGTGTGTGTGTGTGTGTGTGTGTGTGTGTGTGTGTGTGTGTGTGTGTGTGTGTGTGTGTGTGTGTGTGTGTGTGTGTGTGTGTGTGTGTGTAGGGGTGAATGGCCTGGGGAGTGGATAAAAAAAAAAATAAAAAAAAAAAAAAATATATATATATATATATATATATATATATAATAATGTAGCATTAGAAGTGTATGGGAATAGTGTTAGGCTTACCTGAGGGGTGAAGTTTTCCTTGCTCCTGTAGTCCGCCGGTCTGCTGGGGATTCGTTGGGCCTTGTTGGTGGGGCCATGCGGTCATGGGATATCCATGGGGGGAGGCTGGGCCTGTCCTTAGCTCAGTCAGGTAGCAGGCCATCAGTGCCATGCGGTCAGGGTACAGTTCAAAAAAAAAAAAAAAACAATAAGACGTTCCCTCGGTGGTAGTGGTAGGTAAAGGGGGGTCCATCGGTAATCCGGTCCCGGTTAGGTTCAGGGGTAGCAGTAGAAAATCCCCTCATGCTCCCTGGTGGGTTCGTGGGCCAGTGGTATTTGTTCCTGGGGTAGATGTTCTCCAGGTGGTCGTGGGTGGCGGTTTTCATTGGGGTACAGTGGTGGATCAGCTCCCCAGTGGTCCAGCGTGTTCCCGACTCCATTTCATTGGTGGTAGTGGCGGCGTTTGCAGTTCACGCCCCCTGGGGGGTTCGTGGGTCTCCCTGCTCTCCGGTTCCCCTTCAGGATGGCATCATGGTTGTCCAGGTGTCCCTTGGTCCATAGTAGCTTTTCCCTGGTGGGTTCGTTGGTCCAGCGTGTTCCCGGCTCCATTTTCATTGGTGGTAGTGGCGGTTTGTGCTCCCTGGGGGGTTCATGGCTGTCCGTTCACCCTCCGGTTCCCCTTCAGAATGGCATCATGGTTGTCCTGTTTCTCCTTATCCTTGGCAGGTTCATGGGCTGGTGTGTCCATGTTGCTTCCCGGGTGTTTGCAGCTTGAGTCTGGGGGTCCGTCATCTTCTTCATCGGTGGTATATTGGCGGTTTTTTCAGTCCGTGCTCCCTGGTGGGTTTGTGGGTGTCGGTCCATCAGCTGGTCCTTCAGGATGGCATTGTGGCTGGTCAGGTTTCCCTCTGTCCCAGTTTTCGGTGGTGGTGGTGGTGGTGAGTTGGCTTTTCCGTCCTCCCTGGTGGTGTAGTGGGTTGCTACTGCTGGTCTTTTGGCCATTAGGTCCTAGTGCCGGTTTGCTCATGCGCACTGAGTGGAACAACCATTATTTAGATAGAGGATCATGCTGGGAGGGAAGGTAAGTGTGTTTAGCCTTGTTTTTATGAATGGTGAGGGAATTGGGTGGCTGAGTGATAGGGAGATAGTCAGAGGGACTAAATTCATTAATTATATATATATATATATATATATATATATATATATATATATATATATATTTTTTTTTTTTTTCTCATAGGCATAGAGGGAGGGATATTGATAGGGGATATACTACGGTAGGATGGGGTACTAATGGTAGAAGGTGGCTGACAGGAGGGGTGAAAGGTGATGGTGGGCAGGCAGGGATAAGTTAAGGTGAGGGGCAAAGCAATAACAGGGGTATAGGGGGATTAGGGTGGTCTGGGTTATAGAATAGTGCTAACATTTTGTTTCTCTTTTTCAGATGGCCAAATTACCAGAGCTGAGGCAGAGGCGGCAAGCAATCGTGGCCCAGGTGGAGGAGTTGTTCCAGGAGGCGACAGCATCAGAGGTGGCACAGGAACCTGAGCAGACCCCAGGTTGGAAGAGGTGATGCACGGCGGTGAGAACCCCAGCCGGGGGGGGGGGGCAACAGGAATCGCAGCAGGGGATGGCAATGGAGACTCCGGTTCCCAGCACATCGCAGGACAAAGGTGCAGGTAATGGTTTTATTACAACAGCATTGTCGGGGGAGTTAGGGGTTGAGGATGGTGGGGGGGATGTTGATTTGGCAGTTGGGGATCTCAGGGGCGGTGTACAAGGGATAGAGGAGGTGCAGAGGCATCTAGCACAGGGTGCCAGGCACCCGGTTAGAGATGCAACGGGGGGGGGGGTTCCGGGGACAGTTTAGGCTTGGGCTCAGAGGTAGGCTTTGATTTTTGGCTGCGGCCTGGGGATTGGTTGGCCACCCAGTCCTTGGGGCAGTGGACAGGAGCAGTTATTCTGACTCCTCATATTTCAGGTCCAGTTAAAGAGAAAATTTAGAAAGGGGAGTATGTGGATTTGTTTGAGCTAATTGCTTCCACTAGCCAATGGACCCCTTCCACATCAGAGTCCTCTAACAGTAAGGACATGTTAGCAGCCTTAGCAGCATTGGGAAGGCAGAGGGTAGGCAAGCTTCGCCCTAGGACATGGGATAATTGGGTGGTTGGCTTTATTTATTTTATGGCAGTGCAGCTGGAGAAGGATGGGTCCTTGGCTCTGCCGCTGTTAGGCTATTTTCTTACCATTCGTGAGGCGCAGCGGTTAAGGCCAGGTAATGCGTGGCTCTGATATGATCAGTATTTCTGCAAACAGAAGGCTGTGGACCAGTCACTTCATTGCGAGGTGCGTCACCCAGATCTATGGTTGGCTATGATGATGGATAGTTACGTGGGCTCTAACAAAAGGTTGAGTGGACCGGAAACAGTGGGTCTGTTTTGGTCATTTAATAGTGGCTCCTGTTCATGGGTGGGGTGCAAATTTGCCCATGTTTGTTTGAGATGTGGAGGGGGTATTCGGCTACTAGCTGTGGTCAGCAGAATTTGTCCTGGAACTCCAATGTGATGGGTCATGAAGGTGGTTTTGGTGGGAAAGGCTTTCAGCCAGCCCGGGGGAGGGGTAATTTTCATGGTTCCCTGGGATTTGGACTCGCGTTCTTTAGAGGCAACAGAGGGAGGGGTGCCGTTCCCTATTAAGGTGGAGATTCTCCGGGATAAGCTTCATCAGTTTCAGGGCTTGGCCATCAAAGAGAAGATAATACAGGGTTTTCAAAAGGGGTTTCCCATTAAGTCCACAGTGGGAAGGGATGGGGGGGGGGTTGCAAGAATTTACGATCTGTTCAAGGGAAAGAGGACATCTTGGAGGCTTTATTGGAGAAAGAGAGTAGGGCGGGGCAGTTATTGGGTCCTTTTGATAGTCTGCCTTTTAGTACTTACAGGGTGTCACCTTTGAGGTTGGTGCTGAAGAAGCAAGAAGGGGAATTCAGAGTGATACATCACTTGTCTTATCCGGAAGGGAATTCAGTAAATTATTTTATTGCAGAAGAGGAGGTTAGGGTGCATTACGCTTCCTTAGATGATGCAGTAAAAGTGATTAGGGAATTTAGGGAGCCGTGGTTGGTTAAGGTCGACATTGAGTCGGCTTTTCGATTATTGCCTATTAGGAGGGAGGATTGGCCACTATTGGGGATGCGGGTAGGAGATAAGTACTACTTTGATAAAGCTATGCCCATGGGTTGTTCAGTGGCATGTGCGACTTTTGAGAAGTTCAGTACAGTATTGCATTGGATTTGGCAGCAAAAAGTGGGGATGCAAAACACAGTGCATTATTAAATGATTTTCTGTTGGTGGGTGAAGGAAAGGTAGGAGCACAGGAGGGTTTGTGGGAGTTTACAGTCATGTGTGAGGGGTTAGGGGTACCATTGGCCCAGCATAAGACGGAGGGTCCGGCAAGGGCATTAGAATTTCTTGGTTTAACAGTTGATGCAGAGCGGGGATTGTTTTGTTTACCAGAGAATAAAATAGAGAGGCTTAGGTCGGTGATACGTTTGGTGCTGGGTAAGGATAAGATTCGGATTCATTCAGTTATGGAGTTGCTGAAGCTTTTGAATTTTGCCTGCCGAAAGGTCCACCCAGGGTGAGCTTTTTGTAGGTCACTGGCGTACTTGCTGAATGGGGGTAAGAGCAAATACCATTGGGTTAGGGTAACCCAATTGGTGCGGGAGGACTTGGGGTTGTGGAACAGGTTTTTGCAAAAATTTAATGGGATATCTTTTTGGTAGTCAGACTGGGTGGGGCAGGAGGAACTTCAGTTGTTTATGGACGCAGCTGGGGTGCTGGCATGGGGGCCTATTTTAAGGGTCGGTGGTTTGCTGTTGAATGGCCTTGGGATTGGGAGGAGGTATGGAAGTGGGACGTGGCCTTTCTGGAATTGATGCCTATATGGGCAGCTTTGGTGGTGTGGAAGGAGCAATTGAGGGGCAAATGAGTAGTTTTTCACTCAGACAATATGGCTGTAGTGAGGGTATTGCAAAAAAAGACAGCAAAGTCGAGCTTGTTATTGTTGGTATTACGTAAACTGGTTTTGCAGAGCCTTCTAATAAATTTTTCTTTTACAGGAGTGCATGTGCCTGGTGTAAGGAATGAGATTGCTGATAGTTTGTCCCGATTTCAGTTTTGCAGGTTTCAAGGGTTGGTTCCATGGGCGGAGGAGGTGCCAGAAATCCTGCCAGAGGAGGTGTGGAATCTTGGGTCAATGTAGCCAGGCGGTTGGTATGGCATTCCTGGGCCCCTTCTACAAGGAAGGCATATGGTAGGGCTCTTTCTGATTTTAATCAGTTTATTTTGCAGCTGCCAGAGGAGGAAGGGGTATGGTCAGTGGAATTAATACTGCGCTATGTAGCTCGTGCCTGGGGGTTAGGCAGGGCTTTGCAGACAGTTAAGGTGGATTTGGCAGTGATTAGTATTTTCGCTAAGGTAGCGAGGTTGCAGGATTTCACTAAGTCTTGGACACTAGGGTGTATGTTAAGGGGATGGGGTAGAATGGTGGTGGAATGTAAGGATACTAGATGACCAATTACGAGGGTTATATTGAAAGTTTTGTTGAAAGGGTTAAGTTTGTTGCAAAAGGGGTCTATGGATTATTTTATGTGGGGTACATTATGTACATGGTTATATTTTGGCGCTTTTTGTATTTCAGAGTTGTTAGATTTGTTATGTTGGAAGGATGTCATAATAGGGGAGGGCGAGGTTACTATTGCATTAAGGAGGAGTAAGACAGATCAGTTGAGTAGGGGATGTCTGGTGGTGCTTAAAACTGACAAGAATCCTTGCATTTGTCCAGTAATGTGGGCAAAAGAATTTGTGAGGAGGCGAAAGGGGAGTGGGGATCAGTTAATATTTTGTTCAGTGGATGGGAAGGTGGTGTTGAGTAGTAGATTCATACTTTTGGTGAGGAAGGTTTTACGTTGTATGGGATTTCCAGCGAACAGGTTTGCAGCTCATTCATTTAGGATAGGTAGGGCTTCAGGTTTAGCTATAGAGGGTAGTTCTATTGAATTGATTAAAAGGGTGGGGAGGTGGTCTTCAAATGTGTTTTTGTCTTATATTAGATAAGTTGTGGTCTGATGATTAATTTTTCTTCTTTTCTTTTAGGGAAGCACATTATCATCTTGGGGCATTCGTTCATCCACTGGGCAGAGAAGCGTGCTTTAGTTAGGGATGATGGGGTAAATTTGGGTTTAGCACATTTTGGGTGGTCAGTGTCTTGGCATGGTGTTAGGGGGCTTAGGTGGGATGGGTTGTTACATGCATTTGAGAAGGCTAAACTGAAGGTGGGTTGTCCATGTATATTGGTCATTCATTTAGGGGGTAATGACTTGAGCATTGTTCCTAAAAAACAATTAGTGGACATTATGTTGCGAGATTTGATGAGATTACAGGCATTGTATCCGGGTATGGAAATTGTGTGGTCAGAGTTGGTTCCGCATTTGTGTTGGAGGGCTGCATATAGTCATAAGGCGATTGAAAGGGTTAGAAGATGTGTAAATCAAAGGTTGGCTAGGCAATTAAGGATTTTGGGGATGCATACTATTGACCATAGAGATTTTGGGGATGGAGAGGAGTCTTGGTATCTGACGGCTGGAGTACACCTTAATGATGTGGGCCTGGATCTTTCTAATTTGCATCTGAAACTCTTTTTAGAGGATATGATTGCAGCTAAGGTTTAGGAGGGGGAGCCGCCTGGGATCAGGCTGGTGGTGGAGAAGAGAGACAGGATTGTCATCTTCTGTTCCCCCTCTAAAGAAGGTGTATTGTTGTATGGTTTTGGTATGGTGTGAGGTGAGTAGGTATGCTGCCTCTTTATGTGGGTTAGTAGGTAGGCTGCCTCTTTATGTGGGTGAGTAGGTATGCTGCCCCGGTGGAGAAGGTATCAAGGTGAGTTGGTACGCTGCCTTGAGGTAAAGTTCGTCCAGGGTGAGTGGTGACGCTGCCTGGAGATCATCGTTGTTGAAGAAGTTAATTAACGTTGGTTTTTGTGTACATAGTTCATTGTACAATACATTTTAATAAAGGTCGTCAAATGTCTTTTTGTGTGTAGTGTAGTTATTTAAGGGGGGGCGAGACAAATGCAGTTTGGGACAAACTAAGTTTTCCTGGTCCCACGAGTAAGGGAGTAAAGGGTTGTGGGGAGGGTATAGTGGTAGTAAGGAAGGTAAGGATTGCAGTTGGTTAGGATAGTGGGTTTGTGGTGGTGAAAGGGTTAAGGAGAGATGGAGATGTAAAAGGAAGTGAGGTAGAGTAGGTGGGACTTCTGACAGTACTAAGGGTTTGGGATTAGAGGAAGTAGGCACATTTGGCGTGAGTTGGTGGCCCTCCCACCCTCCTCTTTTATATAGGGATGGTGGAGGTGGGCAATTTGAGGCAGAGAAGAGGGACAGGATTGTCCTCTTCTGTTCCCCCTCTAAAGAAGGTGTATTGGTTTATGGTTTTGGTATGGTGTGAGGTGAGTAGGTACGCTGCCTCTTTATGAGGTGAGTAGGTACGCTGCCCCGGTGGAGAAGCTATTAAGGTGAGTTGGTACGCTGCCTTCAGGTAAAGTTCATCCAGGGTGAGTAGTGATGCTGCCTGGAGATCATCATTTTTGAAGAAGTTAATTAATGTTGGTTTTTGTGTACATAGTTCATTGTATAATACATTTTAATAAAGGTTGTCAAATGTCTTTTTGTGTGTAGTGTAGTTATTTAAGGGGGACGGGACAAAAGAATATCAGATGTGGTTAGCAAAGTAGAGTGCTAGTCACACTTCGGTTTCATACTCTTACAACCTAGAAAAAGAAGCACTACCTTAACGTTGTTAGTGTACACAGGATACACAGTACATTTGTCATGGTGCTTCTTTCTACAAAGAAAAGAAACTGCCTTCCATTACTGTTTAACTATCTCCTGGAAAAGGACTGTTTGGAAAGAAAGTAGGGAGAGTTGTAGGTATGAAATACCCCCAGAAGCTGTCAATGCATCATGCATTAATACATACCCATATGTTCTGTACTGCATTATTGGCAAAACTGCATCTCCCACAATGTATCTCATGCAAATATAGTCATAGCAAACAAAGAAGGCAAGTGATTAGCAGTCATACCTCTCAAGTGCTCAGAATTATGCAGAATACCCAGACCTTTGCCTCATATTTTTGGTCTGTTCCTCATAAAAGACATGGTTTTATGGTAACTCATTGAGTATTCAAGTCATAAAATTATGACAGACATTTGAGTTTTAGACTCCATAACCTTCAGAAAATGCTTGTTAATACAAAGCATGTCACTCTATCAACTTTCTAAGTTTATAAGAGCAATATTTAAAATCTGTCCTTCGTCATTGTAACACCATTGTTTTTTACTTTGTCCAGAATTCTTGTTCAAAGAGGTTTAGAGGTATGTTGGCAGCATAGTATGCCCTAAGACAGATGATGCAATGCAGAGATAAATTGGTAAGAATTTACCCATGTATGTAGTGTAGACAGGTCTTCCAGTCGATAAGGTAGCTAGGACAAAAGGTTGCAGTTATTTAGTTGCAACATGTGGTCATTTCTATGAAACAGAATAATAATCTTAGTCCTGGAACTGGTCAGTACTACCTCTATAAACAATAAGAGCCTAGATTGCACAAGTTGACCTACCTGTGTTATAACTCTATCTGGAAACAGAAATCCAAGAATTATCAAAAGTGTGTAGGGTCATTTCTCACATCATATGCACTGGATATAAAACATTTGCACACACCTGTTAAAATGCCAGGTTTTTGTGATATAAAAAACGAGACCACAATAAATAATTTCAAAACTTTTCCCACCTTTAATGTGATCTATAACTTGTAAAATTCAATTGAAAAACAAAAAATCTGTTAGAAGAAACAATATAAAAAATAAAAAACATACAATATGCTGGTTGCATAAGTGTGCACACCCTTAAACTAATACTTTGTTGTGAAAGCAATCCAAGATAAAAACAGGTAATGAAACAGCCAGGCAGTTCACTACACATATACTTTATTTGAACACACGGTATGCGCTTTCACTAACAAGCTTCTTCACACCATATTATTCCCACTAAAACTTTTCTCCTTAAATACTAGTCATAACCAATCATAGTAGAGCAAACAAATTAATCAATTAAAAACTTATCAAAAACACAAACACAAGTAAGAATACGTATTTATAAAAATCAAGGGCTATATAAAAACCAGGAACTATATAAGAAACATGAAGATTATATAAAAACATCAATAAACAACCTATATAAAGAGTGCTTATTCACTTTAGGGTGCATATTCAGAAGCAAGACAAACAGGAAGTCTGATAAATTAATTTTCGTATCCTTCTAATTTTAAGTAGTGGTTTTATGGCGGCTCTCTCATTGAGCCCTTTACCCTATCAGCTTTAAGGATTATTATCTAGTCAACTTCCCTACACTCTGTAAAATTTCTTATGTCACCTTCATGAACACTGGGAGTAATGAATTCTATTACCCTAAAATTAAAACTATGTTCACTTCTTTCTAAAATAACGTGTTTTGAAAGTGCATTATGATCAGACTTTATTCTAATATTGTATAATTGCTGCCAAATTCCGTCCTTAAATAACCTATTTGTTTTTCCCACATAAAATGAGTGACAGCACTCACACTCTGCTAAATAAATTACATGTTTTGTTAAGCAATTAGCTTCAACTTTAAAAGTAAAAGTTTGTTTAATATCTGGGTTTATAAACTCTTGATCAGTATTAATATAACTACAATAATTACACTTACCGCAAGGTTGGGTGGAGATTTCCAACTCTTATTTCTTTTGTCATAGCTCTTATTATGGCTTAGGAGTCTTTTTATGTTCTTCTTATTTTTATAGCAAAATTTAGGTCTATCTCCTACTACTTCACCTACTTTTGAGTCTGCCACCAATATTGGCCAGTTTCTTTTAAATATGTCCGTAATCTGCCCGTTATCATTAGTAAAATAAATGGGGATTTTCAAACCCATGCTAGTATTAGGATTTGCTCTTCCAATTTCTTACTACCCGAGGGACAATAGTAGGGACATGCTCTGCTTTTCCTAAGATCTTTTAGATCTACTAGACTCTCTCTAATCTCAGATAGCTGGCACCCTCTGTCTATGACCCTTTGTTCAAGGCATCTAACTTCCATTTCAAACCCTTGTTCTGAGGCATTTAGCCTGGAGACCCTCAGCCCTTGTCTTTCCACTACATTTTTAAAGATATATCCAGGATGGGGTTCACTATAGAATCCCAAAATACTGAAATCCCAAATTTCAGTATTTCAAAATTCTATAACCGAACACTCAAAATCCCGAAACCCAATAACCGCGAAACTTAAAATCGCGAACCTACACTAGAAATACACCACACATATACACATGCACACAATGTCCCACCACAATCAAACATGCAATCCTATACTACAGACAAACAGGAGGGCAATCCCCCCTACACCCCCCCACAACCCCCTTCTTATATATAATAACTCCAAGATCGCACAATCAGACACATAAAGGTAACTCATACCCACACATATCACAGCCCCTTGCACACACACATCACAGCCAAAAAACACACTAACATACACTAAATCCCCTAACCAACACATTCATACATACCTGAACTTACACCCATCCAGCCACACACCTCAACACCAGAAGCTCCGAACTTCGGGATTTTGAATTCCGCGCTTCTGTTTTTTGACGATTTTAAGCTTTCAGCTATAGAATTTCAAAATACTGAAATTCGGGATTTCAGTATTTCAGGACTCTATAGTGAATCCCTGGGATGCATGCTTGTTCTATATAATAATGTATTTCTATGACACTGTTTTCTAAACACCCCTGTATTCACTAATCCATTGCTCAATCTCTCTATATATAGGTCTAAATATTCTATTCTATTCTCTGACAAGGTCATAGTGAATTTCAAATAATCAGTAAGACCATTCAATTCTCGATAAAATCTTGCTAATTGCTCTGAACTTCCCGTCCATATCATGAATAAATCATCCACAAAACGACAATAGAAAGGGAACATTTTGCCGTATGTTCTCTGTTTGAAATAGGACTATACTGAAGTGCCTGGCTGTTTTGTTATCTGTTTTTATCTTGGATGGTTTTCACTTATCATTTTTGGTAACAAAACATTTATCTTGTGGGGTGTGATCTGCATTATTATTTAATACTTTGTTGTGTGTGCACACCCTTAAACTAATACTTTGTTGAAGCACCTTTTGATTTAATTACAACATTCAGTCTTCTTGGGTACACACCTGCCATCAATTAAAGAGACTCTGATTAAATGCAAATGAAGTTCAGCTGTCCTAATAGGATTTTCCTGACATTTACACAGTTGCCTGCTACAGCAAAAGCCATGGTTCATAAAGAGCTTACAAAGCATCAAAGGGATCTTATTGCTGAAAGGTATCAGTCAGGAGAAGGGGGTTACCTTTAGTTTATTAAACGCCCACTTCACCAACTCATCATATTACCAACAAATGGAAAGCCAATGTTTCCCACACGGTGAGTATACGTTTAGCCATCCTGACTTCATGAAGTACCAATAAAACAAACCCACTGATGTGGAGGGCTATGACCCCCATACCCCCCTTTGTGGGGAGCTTTGCCCCCACACCCCCCTTAATAAATATAACAACTCTGAGAATGCACTACAACGGGGGTATGGGGAAAAGTACAGGTAGATGGCCAAAAGGTTACTTACCGTATGGGAAACTTTGGCTTTCCAGTTGCCGGTAATATGACGTGTTGGCAAAGTTAGTTTCGGCGAAGTGGGCATTCAATAAACAAAAGGTAACCCATAGAAAGGTACAAAAACATTTCCACAGCATTGGATATACCATGGAACACAGTGAAGACAGTCATCAAAAAGTGAAGAAAATATGGGACAACAGTGACGTTACAAAGAACTGGACACCCCTCCAAAATTGATGAAAAGACAAGACAAAAACTGGTTGGGGAGGCTGCCAAGACAACTATAGCAACACTGAAGGAGCTGCAGGAATTTCTGGCAAGTACTGGTTGTGTACTACATGTGACAACAATTTCCCATATTCTCCATATGTCTGGACTATAGGGTAGGATTGCAAGACGGAAGTCTTTTCTTACATAGAAAAACATCCAGGCCCAACTAAAATTTGCAAAACAATACATCAAGTCTCCCAAAAGCATGTGGGAAAATGTGTTATTGTCTGATGAGACTAAGGTTGAACTTTTTGGCCACAATTCCAAAAGGTACATTTGGCGCAAAAACACTTCGCATCATCAAAAAAAAAACGCCATCCCCACGGTGAAGCATGGTGGTGGCAGTATCATGCTTTGGGGTTGCTTTTCTTCAGCTGGAATTGGGGCTTTAGTCAAGATGGCGGGAATTATGAACAGTTTCAAATACTAGTCACGTTTGGCCCAAAACCTTCAGGCATCTGCTAGAAAGCTGAAGATGAAGAGGAATTTCACCTTTCAACACGACAATGACCCCAAGCATACATCCAAATCAACAAAAAAAATAGCTTCACCAGAAGAAAACTAACATTTTGAAATGGCCCAGCCAGAGCCCAGACCTACATCCAATAGAATATCTATGGGGTGACCTGAAGAGGGCTCTGCACAAGATATGCCCTCACAATCTGACAGATTTGGTGCACTTTTGCAAGGAAAAGTGTGCAAATATTGCCAAGTCAAGATGTGCCATGCTGATAGACTCCTACCCAAGAAGACTGAATGCTGTAATTAAATCAAAAGGTGCTTCAACAAAGTATTAGTTTAAGGGTGTGCACACACAACAAAGTATTAGTTTAAGGGTGTGCACCCCTATGCATCCAGCGTATTGTACATTTTTTATTTTTTATATTTTTTCCCCTAACAGATTTGTTTGTTTTTCAATTGAATTGTACAGGTTATAGGTCACATTAAAGGTGGGAAAAGTTTTGAATGATTTATTGTGGTCTCATTTTTTATATCACAAAAACTTGGCATTTACCAGGGGTGTGCAAACTTTTTATATCCACTGTAGCTTTCCATCATAGTATGAAATATCCCGTCTTTCAGAAACCATTTGTAGAAACTGATAGTAGCTTAGCTTCTATCACAGAACCATATATGCTCAACTACATATAGTCATATATGGTACAGTTTCTGTCATAAACTGAAGCTATGCAAACTGAATAAGACAATTCAATAAATGTGTTTAAAAAAAGACTGCTTGCTTTAATTGAGTCTATCAGGGAAATAAATGTCAGCAGAATATATGGCATGAAAACCTGCTTATATGATGACGGCTATCAAAGCTAATAACAGAGGCTTTGTGCAAAACATTTACTGCTCTGTATGTTATTTGAGAAGTGACTTGTCAATATAATGGCCTGTCAAACATTGCTTTGCTTTTGATGTCACAGTCTATATTGCATCTTTTATTGCAGACACATATCTAAGCTTTGAGCAGAACTGCATGGGTACTTGAGTTATCCCCATTTATGACTTGCTGATTTTTTTTATGTCCTAAGCTGCAGGCATACTCCTATGTCAAAAATATGCCTGAGAAATAAATAATTAAAACTTCCTTTGTACTTCTAATGAATAGATATGTGAACGTGGAAAATTATGCTCTGGTTCTCTGTGATGTACATACTTGACAATACTCAGAACTTAAATTATGTTTCAGCTAAAAAACGACAGAGCAGTAACAAAAGAATATATATGTGATATGTTTAAGAAACTCTACCAAGACTATTAGAAATGTGTGAACGATAATACTTTTTAAGCTCATATCCTGACTTTGCAGTATTCTAAAATCTTTCTCACCATCTACAATTGTGGTTTTAAATAAAATTTTGAGCAGATTGCAAAAATGAATTTCTGCAAACGTCACTTGGAATTTTTATTACCCCCTACTACAGATCCTTGTTTAATAGGTGATTCACAATCACGCAATAATAACAATTCTGCTTCAGAAAAGTCCCCTTACTTATTATAAACCTACAGGGATTGCTGTCACAATTTCCTGAGACAGTACTATGTGAAACCTTTGAAGGTATCCTTCAACAACACATACAGCTAGAGTTCAAAGAATTATTGCAATATAGCACAGGGATTCTAGTGGTGAGGGGGTGGGGGGACTGCTGTCTCTAGCAGACTCCAGTGCTATATGCCCAGATAAGAATGGGGTGGAAGAGGGTTGCCATTAATTGGCACAGCAAGAATGATGACATTGCTCAGGAGAACCACAGTACCATCACAGGATGTGCAACACAAAGGAGTATAATTAAACAAATGATCATAACCTGACAAAATCAGGAACTTCTGAAAGTGTCCCATCATGGCAGCCTACTTAATTATGAGGAAGGGTGTCAAACATGTAGGGAACAGAGGCAGCATGTATCCAGAGGAGCAGAATGTGATTAGAGCAAGGAGACTGATTAGTTGAATACTGTATATGTAGTGAGGTATTTGTACATGGAGGTTATCCTGTGCAGGTGGCTAGTTTCTGCCTGCATTACAACTCAGTGACAACTTTCAGTGCGTAGTTTGTCATAAAGGGTATGTATGTTTACCAACAGGTGGTGACCTACACATAATGCAAAGTAAAAGGAGGAAATCTGATGTGAGATTTTTGTCATTCACAGGCAGAAAGGGAGATGCTTACTATAAAATTGGTCTCTAGGGCTGTGTTTTATATCAACAAGTACCATGGAAACAGAAAAAAGGGATAAGGAGCCCATACACCATGCGGTCACTCTGGGTGCATGTATGTATACACACACACACACGCACACACACACACACACACACACACACACACACACACACACACACACACACACACACACACATTTATATATATGCATATACATACACACACACACATGTGTACACACATCTCTCTCTCTCTCTCTCTCTATATATATATATATATATATATATATATATATATATGTGTGTGTGTGTGTGTGTCTGTATACATATAAATATATATTTGTGTGTATGTACATATGCACATATATATATATATATAGCTCATACATTCAGAGATAAAGACTAGGTAATCTATCTGCTGACCAATATAAGCCTAGTCAAAAACCTCTTTTCAAAAGTTCCCTCAAGCCTCAAGAGGTCAAGACAAAATATACCAGAGGGAGAATTTAGGCGGCCCCTCCAATTATTTAGATTTACTTTTTAATTTTTCCAAGACTTTTGGGTTTCTAATACCATGACAGGAATTAACCCCATTCCTAAGTCAAAGTATGATTAAAGTTCATGATATTAGTATTGTTTCAACCTTTAATGTTAGTCAAAAGGTCTCTTCACAGCATCCACAACGTGCCCAGAACTGATTCTTTCTGCAATTCGTACAGAGTTACATGTATCAGTAACATATCTAAATATGATTGTAAATTCTTTTTTATGAGACCCATTGCTCCTACTTGCTTGGAACTGTTTGGGCATTTTTCCTCCACATTGCCCTTGTTTCTCCCTATAAATCCTGGTATTTCATGACTTTGTGTCTCTCTGTATGAAGACACTGTAATCAATGCTTGTAGCAATTTCAATGATCAATGCTACTTTTGTCTTCTTTTCTTGGACTACTATAAATGCTTTTTCCTCGAACTGTTGGTAATGGGTGATCCCATCTGATATAAACCATCATTTTTTATAATGCTTCATGGCTCATGTTTCCAAATCCTTCTTAACTACTTCAATATTATAATATTTCCTCATTCCCCAATGCAACAGTCTTGCCACATTATTATGCCTTTTAGTATTCAGGCCTTCTGCCATTAGTGTATTACTCCCAGCAGCAAGATGTGTGACTGTTTCCAATTCTGTTTTACAAAACCTGCATTTGTCTGTTTCTCTGACATATTCAATGGATTTTGTAAACCAACATGTACGTATTCCACTGTCCTGGACCACCAATATTAACCTTTCATCTTTTGATTTAAATCCACTTCTCCTTAACCATCCCTGCTTTAAATCTTGCTTGACATGAGGATGTTCTAGGAGTTTTCTGCCTTAGCAACTATATGCATTTTCCATATCTCTTGCCTTCTCAGCTGATCCTTCAATTTATATTATTTTTTGTTTTGTTTTGTTTTTGGCACATTCGGTTGCTGCCTAATTTTTATCTACTTCTGGTTCGATTTCCATTCCTGCTTGATACTGATATGCTTCTGCTAAACTAAGCAAGGAAGTCATCTTAGACTTGTTCTCCTCATGTTTTAAAACTCTCTCTATATATGGGTCTTGTGAGGTCAGCAAATATATACGCAGTCCTACGATTGCAGATCTATACATGCAATCAGTTTTGAAGAAGTCTATATCTCCTTCAGTATGAGGATTATATAATCTTGGTATATACTGATTATTATAAATCATTTGATAAGCATGAAGCATGTTTTCCTGTTCAGCTGATCCAGTACCTTTTGGGGCCAATCAGTCACCCCAAAATGGTAAGTTAGAACAGGAAGAGCAAATTAGTTTGTAACTTGGATTTTGTTCGTAGATGTCAGAGCTGTTTTCAGTATTAATTTTAGTTGTCTAAAATATTCCTTTCTAAGTTTTATTCACATTTGTTCATGTTTTATTGCTGATCCATCATCAATTCCCAAATGTTTATACACTCCATCTTGCTCAAGTTCTTTTATATCACATCCTTGCCTGAGATTGATATATTCTTGGTGCTGCAGCTTTCCTGCTTTAAAGGTTGCTTTTGCACATTTATCAAGACCAAATGACATTCTTGTATTATCTGAGAAAGTTTTGATGACTTGCAGCTGTGGTTTCCGTTTATCATTTGATTAACTATACAGTTTTAAATCATCCACAAAGAGAAGATTAGAAGTCTTTACAGTCTGTTGTTTTCTGGGAGCTAAATTGTAACCATGACCTATTCGATTAAGTAGACAGCTTAATAGGTTAAGGGAAAAATAAAAGAGCAGTGGTGACAAAAAGTCACCCTGGATTATCCCCCTTTGAATTTTTATCCCTGGGATAATAATTTGTCCTTTATCATGGCTTAACTGCAAAGTGCTTTGCCATTGTTTCATGGTCACTGTAATGTAATTGATCAATGTAGGGTGTATCCTAAATATTTGCAAGTACTCTTTTATCCATGAATGTGGAATGCTGTCAAATGCTTTTTTTGTAGTCTATCCACGCCATACTTAGATTATTCCCCTTTTTACAATCCTTCATTATGACTTTATTTAATGACTAATTATCCTTTGTTCCATATGACTTTCTTTTGTTACCCTTTTGTTCTATTGCCATGATTGAGTTTTCTTCTAAATGTCTATAAACTATGTTGGCATAAATTCCAGTGCATAGTTTATACATTGTTGGAAGGCAAATAATTGGCCTATAGTTTTTTTGGGATATCTTGCAGGTTCACTCTTAAGGAGGAGTATCATTTTTCCTGTTGTTAACCAGGTTGGTGTCTGTTCAGGGTGTGCATATAAATGGTTCTTACTCATGGCTAAATCTTCATGTAAATATGTTAATACTTTTAGCCAGAAGTTAGTTTATGCATCTGGGCACCTGGAGTTTTCCATTTAGGAGCTTTTCTTAATTTTGTTTCAATTTCTCTGGCTATTATTTCATCCCATTTCATATCCTGTACATTTGAACTTCTTATTCTTTCTTTTACTTCTCTCCATTCGGCATCTTTGTTATGTTCCACAGGACCTTCATATTCTATTTCTTCTTTTTTGATGGTGTTGCTATTCCTTTGGCCTTTTTTCCCCAAGTCTCTATAAAACTTTTTGGGGTTGTCAATAAATTGCTTATTTTGTACTTTTCCTATATACTTTTCTACATATCTTGTATTTTTTCCGCCTGCGCTGATAGATTTGCAATAGTGTATGATAGAACCTGGTCTGTTCTGATACTGGGAGTTGCTTTTATAATGTCTATCTTTGAATATTTTTGTTGATCCATTCCCTCTTCTATACTCTTCTTTTGTCTGAACTGCTTTATAGTTTTCTCTATTTGATAGTTCCACGATAGCATTTGATTTCTCCCCTTCCTTTCCCTTACTGCCCTGTGCTTTTGTGCAAGACTTTATCTGTTATTAATTTAGCTGTACAGTAATATATCCTATTTACTTCTCTTATATTGCATGAATTTCTATGAACAGTCTTGATTACTGCATTCATTTGTTTCATCAGACTTCTAACATTCTGAGTTTTATTGACATTCTGTAGTCTAGTTCTTTCATTGATATTAATATGTCTATCCATCTCTATTAAATCAAGCAGTTCTTTTCTTATATCATTTTCTTCTAAAGTAAGGGAACACTATTTGTTCTCCATTGCTTGCCGGCATTCTACAGAAAGTTCCAGAAAATCTTTCTGTGCCACATTGTTTTCAACCTCACCCTGTGTCATATGTTGCTCTTTCATATGGAAACTCACTGGGCTATCACTTCACAATATTGACTGCATCAGAATTGCCACAGTTTCCTGTTCCTTCCCTTGCTGTGCAACTCCAGCTGAACGTTCTTACTGGTTTTCTACTGAAGGATCCAGAGTATCTTCATATAGCAACTAATCAGATGCTTCCTGTGCTTCCTGCTCCATTTGTTTCTCCTTAATTTCAGAGTTAGATTTTCTACACCAAATCCTTCACTTCGTAGATAATCCATAACTTCAGTTTCTATTTCTTTAACTTCTCCATTACTAATCCCGTTTTTACTTCCCCTTTGTTTCCTTATTTTTTGCATTGTAAAATGCTCCATATCTGGATGCCTTTGCCCTAATTCTCCTCAAATATCGTCGGTGCTAATTTTTTGTATTGAGTAGTTTTGCTTTCTCCTTTGCATAAATATTGTACCATGCTGAATCGTTTTTTCTTTCCCATACCCATATTTCTTCTTCAGATGTCTACTGCTCCTTCTGTTGCTCCTTACTTTGGGGACTCATTGTTCCACATGCTTGACATAACTTGTATTAGACTTTTTATACTAAATCCTTCACTTCAGTAAAGTAAAAGTTAAAAAATAGAAGCTAACCTTCTGTTCTATGTCCCCCCTTTGTGATCTTATTTTTTGTATTGTGAAATTTTCCATATCTGGGTGCCTTTGCCTGTGTTTCTTTTTAAATATCTTTGGCGCTACTTTTTTCTTAATTTGGCTTTCTTCTTTGCATAAATATTGCAGCACATCAGATCTCTCTTTCTTTCCCCGTCCATATTTCTTTTTTATACCTTTCAAAAACCTCTAGATTTTGTTCTTTATATTTTAGCACTTCCTCAGTCACTTCTTTTTCAAACATCCCAAGGTCTCTTGGTCTATAAAATGTTTTTCATGGACCTGTTGATTTATTGAAAACAAATTTGCATTTCAAGCTTTTGACAGTTTTTCTTGTGCAAGTATTTTTATTTCCTCTAATTTCTGTCTTAATCTTTTTGTAGATCTTCTGGCTGGAAATTCTGAGTTTTTTTGCAGAATAGTAGCAATACATAATTTCTTTCTTATTCTCAATAAGCCACTCTATCATCTTTATGGGTCTTTTTAGACCTGAGTTTTGTGATATTTGAGAATTACGACTTCCTTCCACAACAGGGGGGGTATCCTTCCCCTGAGTATGATCTAACCCCATTGTAAGAATGCTTCCGTGTCTTGAGGATTCTACACTATGTTTTCCAGTCTTGGGGTCAATGCGCCTACCAGGATTGGGCACTTTTGTTAGCTGGGTCTTATGCACCCAGCTATCTTTTTTGTTTTTCAACCTACTTCTGTCCATGATGTATTATATACAGAATGTTTGTGTCTTTCGGCTTTTCCCAGTTAGGGGTTGCCACAGCGGAACTCCGGTCCGCTAATGATTGACAGTTGATTTTAGTGTTATCTTGGTGAGAGTTTGTGACAACAGGTCCACCTCATGAAGGTACATGCTAAGACTTGAGCATGGATTAATTTCTATCAATACTACTCTCCTTTGCATGCTAATTTAATCATTTCGACCCTTGAAGGTGCTTGATATGTAGTGCAAGTTTATTATAGAGGTAAGGGATACAACAGGATATGAATCTATCATGCTAATGTGTATTATCAGTTGTTGAAGGTTTGGTTCCTTTAACTGCATATTTGAACTATCATTTGTTTTGTGAAGGAATAGGAGGTGAAATATTGTTGTATGTTTCATGACTCAAAAGGCAAGTTATAGATTTCTACAGAAGACTCTGTAGGACACTGTTAACAGAGAAAGGTGTGCAAGTCTGTCCTTGTCATTAATATTTTTGTGGCTGCTGATCTTTTAGTTGTTAATCTCTGAAGTCTCTAAAGCTGAGCAATATGTTTAGACCAATACAAATAAAGTTGCATTATATTCATTAATGGGTCTGATGAGTTATGAGTAAAGGGGAATTAAGACTTATTTAGGCCTAGTAAAGATGCCTTTGGAAATTAGATGAGATAGAAGGCTTTCTGAACTACTGGAGAGACATGATGGCCTAAGATAAGGAATTGTCAATAAGAGTACCTAAATCCCTTATGACACCATCTGATTGGAGGTTTTTTTCACCTATACAATATGTGAAAATGTTTTGTTTATAAAATTGTATTCTACTATATTTTTTCACATTTAATTTGAGATCATTGCTTTTGCACCAGTTGTTTTTATGGTCTAACCCATGGTGGAGAAATTGTGAGTTAGTGGAAGGTCAAATAACAAAATACAATCTTCAAACACAGATAAATACAGGTCAGGAGTTTTGGCCTGAAAGTTTGAGAAATAGATACCAAATAAGAAAGGGCCCAACACTGAGCCCTGTGGCACAACTGGCAACTTTTTTTGCTTTAGAACTGGCACCCTTGAATCTCACCATATGTTTTCTCTCAGAAGACCAGTTAGCTATCCATCGCACAACAGATTTATATTCACATTTGCAAGTCTGTCATTAATACCAGCATAGGGTATAGTGTCAAATACATTGGCAAGTTCCAGATATGCTATATGTACTGCATAAATGATCTTCATTGTTTCAGTACTTTTTAAAATTAATTAATGAGGTTAAAGAAGCAGGGCCTTCCTTTGGCAAAGCTAAATTGAGGAGGATCCAGGGTAAAGAGATTTTCAATGTCCAGATTAATCAAGTCTGACATAATACTCTCCATAGCTTTATGTTTGGGGCTAGTGAGACTAATGGGTCTGTAACTACCAGGGTCTTGGTTTGGCCACCCTTCTGAAATGGCATTATAGTGGTTGCTTTCAAGGCTTCAAAAAGTGCTTAATAAACTGTTAAAATGTCCCGGTTTAGTGAATCTTTTAGTTTCTAAATTTGTTTTCTACAGTTTGGTTTTAGTTTTAGTTCATTTATGGTTACCAGCACAACAGATGAAGAAAGTGGTAACTTGAATAGCTCCTTGTCTGTTTGGGAGCTCACATTACACCCACTTCTGGATACCATGACTGTGTTTTTTGGAAATATCACTACAGTGTTTGAAAATCTACAGACATCCTTTGTTTGAGTGATCCAAAGCATGCCTGGTATTAATTCTGGAGCTAGTAATGTGTTAGATTTGAGTGTTTCAACCTTGGTGGCTGTTAAGGAAAGAGAAAGTGCTGTTAATCCGTCATTGTTTGGCAGAAGTGAATATGTTCGCAGTCCAGGAACATACATGACCACAACTGGCAGTGGAGTTCTTCCCAAAGTGGTTTAGAGGTGCTGTTTATACAAACTCCTGGATATCCCCAAGAATTCCTTCTTGGCTGTGGACATTGAAGGGGTTGGAATTATAATTTAAATTGTAATAATAACATCAAAATTGACTTGGCAAATTTTGAGAAAAAATTTAATCAGTCATTAGTATATGATATTATGTATTTGCAACAATGTGAAAAACAAAAACAATGGTGTCCAAGGTCTCTGATTGTATAACTAACCCAATGGTTTGTCACCTGAGGGTGATTTTTATCATGAATTGGTTATTTTATTTTTAGTGAGTCAGGTTTAAAATTGTTAAAACTATTAATACAATACAGCAACAAGAATATTCAGAAACTCAACAATGATTTATATAAACTAAAAGACAGTATAACAACATCAATAGAATTTAAGGTTTCAGCTAAATATGAAACCTTATTAATACAGCCTGAGTGCATAGTGCAAACTATTATTAAGAAAAGGAAAAATAAATTGGTTCATGATTGTATACAGCATACAAATGGTACACTGCAATCCCTTCCTAATAGGATCGGTAGGATGTATATGTCATCATCCCATCAAAAGCATATACATATACAAATATAGTCTTTTTTAAGATTCAAAGTAAGGTCCATAGTAAATGCAAGACATTCTCTGAGATTTGCAGTAATGCAATGAACAACCAACATTATGAGGAAAATTTTCCAGTTTTACCAAATATAAGTAATGGGATAAACTGTGTAGAACATATGATGCAAAGAAGAGGCTAAGGCCATGGTCACAACAGAACAAGAAGAAGAACAGTGTCAAATAACAATTAAATAAGATTGTTGGTAAAATTGATTTTCATAAGCCTTCTACTTTTAATCCACCCTTAGCATATTTGTAGCAAGTGTTTAAGGAAGCCTGTGAAATGGACATTATTAATGCTTTAACCAAAAAAAAGCCTGAGGGACATTTTTAACATGACATTAAAAGAAAAAAAACTACATGATTTGACTAAACTAAAGAAAATTAGATTTATGAAGCCAGATAATGGCAATGGAGTTGTTATTATTTATCAAGAAGATTATGTTAAAAATACTGAACACATTATTACTCAACAAAGATGAATATAATGAAGTTGCATTATATGAAATTTGCAATTATGGTAACACTGAAAATACATTATTGGATTTGTTGGTTCAAAATTATATTCAGCTATATATACGTACACCTTTATGAAAGAAGACTACACAAAACTAGGAGTTTTATTTGGTATCCTGAAGATATATAAAGGTTACAATCCATTTCCTTTTAGACCAGTTATATCAGCAACAGGCAGCACTACAGAAAGAATTTTATTATTTTTTGATAAGGTTTTAAATCCTATAGTCAAGGAATGTTCCAGTTTTATACGCAATTCTTGGGATTTCTTAGATAGGTTAAAAAATTATAAGCTCATCAATGATGAAAAAATACTTTCACATTAGATGATGTTTCTCTTTATGCATGCATTTCTACTGATAAAAGGGTGGAATTCATCAGACTAGCACATCCAACTAGATATGCTAGTATGACACCACATTTCTAAACGCCATATGGATATTAATGGAGATTAAATTAGATAATTATTTTTTATTTAATAAAAATATTATAAACAAGTCAGAGGTATAGAGATGGGGCAGCAATTGTCCCTCTGTTTGCTAATTTAATAATGGCTTGTTGGGAAGTATATATTTAGCAAAAGCTGAGTTATTCAAACATGTTGTCTTTTATAACTACCTTTGTAGATGATTTATTTTTTATTTAGCAAGGATCAATAAGTGAATATGAAGTACTTATAGAGAAATGAAATATAACTACTATTTTTTTTTTTAACTTTTGATGGGTGTAGTAAGAAAAGAAGACATCTTTTTTGGATGTGGTTCTTACTATGGATTCAATGGACAAATGTTTAACAGTAATATTTATAGGAAGGATACTTTCACAAATAATTACTTGCATTTTAATAGCAATCATCTTAATTTTATGAAAAGAAATATTGAAAAGAAATGTCCCGAGAAGACAGTTTATTAGGGTGTCTGCATTAATTTAACATGATAAATGCTTTTAGAAGAGGTAGATAATATTATGGGAATGTTTATAGAGAAGGGCTATAAAAAGAATATGTTAAAAGAAATACCCTTAGAAGTAATTAATAATAGAAATATTAAGTTTTCCCCAATTTTGAAAGAAGGTATTTCTTAGAAACTTGCAAATAGTAATCCAATAAAGAAAAATACAGGGTTTAAGTTAGATATGTCATTGGGCAGTAATAAAATTAAATATAATGGATAATTAGAAGATATGGAAAGGAAGTAACGAATCAGTGTTGCTGAGGATGAACCAGTATCTCTATCTATATCTATATCTGTGTGTGTGTGTGTGTGTGTGTGTGTGTGTGTGTGTGTGTGTGTGTGTGTGTGTAAAATTATTTAAAATGTTTATATAGATAAAATATCTTATATACATGGGATGTATAAGAAAGAAAGCTGTGGGTACTTACAAATGTAGCAGTTATAAGATATTCCATTGTATTACTGAGGGCCCTTTACTTAACTTGGAACATATTAATATAACCATTCCAATACTGAGACATTTTACATGTAATACAAACGGTTTAGTGTATATTGCTCTGTGCTCTTGATTCCTGTCATTTTATACTGGAATTACTACCCATAAGTTAAATAAACATATGAGTCAAGACTTGTATGACACACGGATGAAAAATAATAAAAATACTTTATTTAAACATTTACAAATTAGTCTTAAATGCAATACATTTCATTTTAGTATATTAGAACACTTAGCTTTGGACATAACTGGTAATTATAGAAACAAAGTAGAAATTAGGAAAGCTATTTGGCAGTTAAGACTTAGTGTTGATAAATCACCAGGTCTAAATTAAATCATAAGAAAATGAATAATAGAAACAAACCAACTAAAAAACATAACTTGGCTATAAAACTACCACATGCAAACATGACCCTAACCACCAAAATATATAAAAACATGCATTTATCAATGCAAATATTGGCTTATATTAGAATGTCTGTTTAGCATTAAAATAATAATATAGGATGCATTGAGGGGTATATTAGGTGCCGCTTTTAGTTGACAGATTATTCTACTGGAGTTAGGAAAGCCATAAATGAAGAAGTAAATGACTTGCATTAAATTCCTTTATGGTAACATGGGAAGAAAGGGTACCCCATCTGGTGAATATATGGATTTTATGGCCATTAAATGCTTCACTTACTCTTTCTTGTGATACTGTACAGTGGTGGCTGCTGTTATTCTGTAGCATAAGTCAAGCTTGCTAGCACTGAACGGTACCTAGCAAAACATAGTTAAGCACACCTGTTGTTATCAGCAAAATGCTTAGTAAAGTAGTCATTTTCAAAATTCAGAGTATAGCTGTCACAATGCATTTAGAAATATGTCTACAATGTTGAGCACTTGCCTTGGTAAATAATGTCACCTTTTCAAAGTTTATCTTCTTTAGCAAGCCAGTCATGTTCTAGAAGCTATTTTCAGTGTTGTTACTTCAGTTATAATATATATAACACAATTTTCTAGTTTGGTCTTTGCACCAACTTAATACACCAGTGACTGTTGCACGCTGCCTTCATCTTTCAGTATACTTTTTCTCCAGAATGATTTTTATCCTTATTCAAGTTTAAGATTCTTCACACAGTATTTTACTGAAGCATTTAACCATTGCATCAGTGAAATAATTATTTGTGTCCATGTTTAAAGATTTATCATTGACAGTTAACATTTTGTAGGTATTTTCCATCAAGGGTTCAACATGGCTGCTTTCCGTAACTAGTGAACCTACAGAAATTCCTTGCTGGAAGTTTTTTATATAGTCACGATGAAAACAAACATACATCATTACAACTTCAAAATATGTATAAAACAACATTTGATATTGTAGTATTGTAAAAATTAAAAAAAGCAGGGCAAACACATAGTGTTATTAACATAATGGTATTTTGAACTCGCAACAACTATTGAAACATACCAAATGGAATTTGTTTCAAATAATTATATTGATTTTAACATACTTACAGTATATGCATATACAATGGGAAGAAAATATTTACATTTTCACATTTAACAGCAGATATCTTTCATTTGATTTATTTATTTATTTCAAGTTTGATGACCGGGGAATCCACTGGGCCAAGCAGAGCAGATTTTCAATGGAGGCCTGGGGAGAAAAGTTCCAAAAGCAGTTTAACAGAATATAACATAAGTACAATATGGAATATACAGTATACAAAAGCATAAATATACAATCTAAAATACAAATACAAAATCAGAGTATATGTTTAAAAACACAAATGTTAAAATATATGATTTAAGTACAACTCTTAATAAATGATTTTCATTGCATTTGACTAGTAACATCTCCAATTGTTCTCAAGAAGGTTTTACAATGCTGTTTTCAGATCTTACTTTCTTACTTCTTTCTCATTATTACACAAAATAGCGGCCAAATCCAAAAAATATTTTAATAAAAGAATTGAATCAGATTTTCAGTTTCTAGTAATTATTTTTCTAACAACAGCTAGAAGCCTTCAAAGCATACAGTATCGACTGTTACATATAATGGATGGTATTGGAGCATTTATTAATATTGTTGCTATTCTAAGTTCACATTTGTGTGTCCATAATGATTTAAAGAAATTACTTACATCTTTCCAATATTTATCACATTTTCACAATCTTTAAAAACATGTATCCAATCAGTTTTAATAGTTTTACAACATTTCCAACATTTAGATTTATCAAATTTACAAATTGTAGCTAGTTCAAAGGGAGCAATAAAACTTCTGTGAATATATGTCCATGTGAACATTTTCCAATATATACTTGAAGATGATAAATTAACAGATTTTAATATCAGGCTTTCATTTTTTCTCCATTAGTTCTTTTAATTCTATAAATTCAATACATTTTCAAATTTTATCAAGATTATATTATCATTTATTACTTCAAAAAGTTTTGAGAGTCCTCACTTAAATGTATTATTCCCATAAATACTAGAAATACAATTTTACAAAACTTTGGTAAATTATGCTGATCATTGTTATTCATAAAATTAAGTTTTCTCTTACAATATTTAAGAACACTATGTAGTGTTAGTCTATGTGTACCATGTATATTATATTTTCCCATAATTTGTTCTAATATTAATAATGAATTTTTATCTAAACAATCATGCCAAAATATTATATTTTTATCTTTAAGGGTAATCATGTTATTAATGTTTTGACTTTCTATACATCCTGGTCTAAACACAGTTGGGAATACTATACATTTCCATTTCTTGATCCATGGGATGCTAAACAAATAACTTCTGAAAGTATTTAATATGAAGTTTATATAATTTGAATCTTATTTTCAACAACCATAAAATGTATTATTCATTACTTCTGTTTTAATTAAAACATTACTAGTATATGAGTTTGTTATTATTTGTCGATGTATATTCTTCCATTGAGTAGAATAATGAGGATCTAACCAGAACACAAATTAATTCAAAATTGCTGCTAAAGCATAGGATTCTATATCTGTAATATTTATCCCTCCATATTCACAGTTCTTATTGATTTTATAAGCAATTATTGGTTTAATTGGATGCCATAAAAATGAATTCAGTGTTTTCTCTACTTTTGTATTAATGCTCTATTTGGCATCATAGCTATTGATTGTAAAACATAAAGCATCTTAGGTAATATAATCATTTTTATGAGCAATAGTCTTTCCTCAAATGTAAAGAAATACACATTCCATTGATGAATTAAAGATGCCTGCCTCTGCTGTAAATTTGATCTGGGACATTCCTCCCAGTCCAGTCTCATTAGCTCATTCTACTTAATACAGAAAGAACATTTGGGAAGGCCAACCCCCATAGTTTCTTTACCTTGAATTATCTTCTGCTTCTCCTTTCTCCCTTCCACTCTAACAAAAAAATAAATAAATAATGTCAGCTGATTTTGCACTATTTGTGTTTCCTCCTCCTACTCTATTACTTCATCTTGCTTTTTCAGCTACTTGTTCTCTAAAGTGTTCAGTTGCATCTTTTCTGCTGCACTTATTACTGCTTGATTTAGCCTGTTTAAATTGTAAGTGTTATTCTAAGCCTCTTAGTTTTGGTATAAGCACTTGGGCTTTAGGCCTACCCCTTAGCTCTCCCTGGCCTCTCTCCCCTCAGATTTTGACAAATATGGATGGACAATTTCCTACAGTTTCTCCTGCTAGCCTGGTTGATATGGGCATCCTGAGATAGTGTAGCAACTGTCTCATGTACATGAACAACCATCTGCTATTACCACCTAGGAGCACAATTTGTGAAAGATGCAATTACATTAAGAACCTAGAGTCTATGTCCTTTCCCTCACAAGCCAACATATCTGGCACTGAGAAGGTTATCAACATAATCACTACACCTCAAGCAACATCCTCACCTCACCTGCACAACACACACCCACATATGTGGAGGTTCTCAACAAAAACATACCCAAACAAAGGAGACCTCAGAGGCAAAAACAAATGCAAACTCCACAACCTGCCACACCACATATCATGCATAGTCCACACTCCTGTGTGTCACAACCACAAAGGATTAACCATAAACCCAACATAATAGTCATAAGAGACTCCATTGTGAGGCACACAGATGTGCCTCTCACCAGGCCGGGTAAGGAGAAAGTCATGGTTAGTTGTCTGTGAGGTGCCAGAATCCACCATATCACACACTCACTCAAGTCTGTCAACAACAGGTAGGTACTGTTATGAGTCTGTCATAGTCCATGTTGGGATGAACAACTTGAGAAGTACCTCCCTGGACTATATGAAGAGAGGCATGATTCAGCTAATGTGTTATATGTGTTCCAGCCAGGTATGTCCCTAGCCTTAAGCAACATTCTACCGTCACCCGGAATGATGCCCTAATAGAAACAGAAAATGACTGACTTTAACAATTGGCTTAGGTTCTGGTGTCATTCCAGGGGGATCTAGTACCTGACAGCCTGGGAAGATATAATTGACAGACCACAATGCTTTCTATAGATGGCTTACATCTATCTCACATGGGCATCAGGCTTCTGGCAAAGGCCCTTGTCTCCCCTATAGTGGCTTTTTTAGGAAAGGTCCTGTGAGGTCGATAAAACCAACATAAAAATTTCAACAAAATACAAACTAAAGGTCATGCTGCTAAACGCTAGGAGTCTAAACAAGAAACTGAACTCATTGCAAGCATTTTTAAACCTGGAAGATGCTGGCATTTGTGCAGTCACAAAAACCTGGTTCAAAGCTTCAGAGAGCACCCCAGCCTTACCAGGTTACTCATCCTATTATACATTCAGACCTAAAACTGCAGGCAGCAAAGCCAAAGGAGGTGGAGTTTCAATGTATATTAAAGACACACACACACCTTCAGGCTGGTCAAACAGTATGACGCACAGGAGACACTCCAAGTGCAGTTAACCGTTGACAAGATGCCCACTCTGGACCTCTTTGACTCTATCAAGATTCAACCCTTTACCCTGATCCTGGGTGACTTTAACTACCCAACCATAGATTGGAAAAACTATTCATTCCAGAATGCAAATGCCCAGAGATTCCTCGATTTCATCAATGCAAATGCCTTGGAACAGCTAGTCAATACCCCCACAAGAGGTGATAATATCTTGGACTTGGTATTAACCAACATGAGTAACAACTGCAGCACCCCTACAGTACCATCCTCCCTAGTGAGATCCGTCCATAAAGTTGTCACTTTCGAAGACAGCATGTCCCCTGACCCCCCCCCCCCCTGATAGGGTCAAACAAAAAAACTTCTCCAAAGCTGATTACAAGCTTCTGAGGGATGGTATAAACAGCTTCACAGACCCTTCTCCCTCTGTTGCAACAGGCACCAATGTCCAAATCTACACCAAAGTACTATACAAGAACTTATATAGATGCATGGAATCAGGAGTACCTGACAGGACGAAATCATCCTCCACAAAGAAGAGTAAACCTGTCTGGTGGACATCCGTAATAAATAAACTATATAAAAAAAGGAAAAAAAATGCTGTCCAGGACCAAGAAGGAGCAGGTGCCCAATTGGAAGCAATCTCTCCTTAGCCTAAACAAGCAAATAAGAGCACTAGTGAAATCCTCTAAAGCCAACTTCAAGTCCAAATTGGCCACATCTACTAGAGACAGTCATACGGTCTTCTTCACATGTGTCCGCAGTCTCAAAGGAAGCACCCAGATCTGTTCAGAACTGGTGGTCAAGAACACCACATATACAAATGCTGTAGATATAGCCAACCTACTGTCTGACAGATTCAGTGAAAACTTCACCCCCTGCCCCCCCCAACAATAAATCAGGACATCCAAGTACCTGCCCCCCCTCCCCTTATCTCTAGGGAACAGGCAATCACTGCCCTCTCAAAGGCAAAAAATACAGCCTCCATGGGACCCGATAACATCCTAGGTTGCATCCTACATGAACTCAGGCATGAACTTGCAGCACCATTAGGCACCCTATTCAACCAAAGCCTAAGTACCGGCTTCATCCCAGCTGAGTGGAGGACAGCCACTGTCATCCCTTTACACAAAGGTGGAGAGTCCACTGATCTGGGAAGTTATAGACCTATCGGCCAAACTAGCCTGATCTGCAAGGCCATGGAAGGGATTATCATAGACCTCATTAACAGAGACATTGGCAACCTCCAAATACTCGACCTCACACAGTTTGGCTGTGTCAAGGGGAGGTCATGTCTGTTAAATCTGGCAAATTTCTTTGAGACAGTCACCAAAGCCATGTATGAGGGGAAGACGGTGCACACCACCTACCTTGACCTGGCCAAGGCCTTCGACACTATTCCCCACTCGGGCATAGTAGACAAACTCTCTCAACTAGGAATCAATCCATATGTTATCAGATGGGTAGCAAACTGGCTCACTAATAGAACCCACCTAATCAAAATAGAGAAGCCACCTCAAGCAGTAGACCCATAATGAGTGGCATACCCCAGGGATCGGTCTTGGGACCTCTGTTATTCGGGATATACTTCTCTGAGGTACAGGCCAAAACCAGTGGGCTAAGGCTGACCAAGTTTGCAGATGACTGCAAGCTGGGCATGGTCTTCAAATCCACAAGTGATGTGGACGTCCTCCAAGAGGGTCTCACCCAAACAAATGACTGGTGCCAGAAACATGGCCTCAAGCTGAATGTGAAAAAATGCATCATCATCCCCTTTGGGGAGAGTGATGTGCCCACATATTATCACATTAATAACATCCTTAACACGCAATCACTCGTAAGGGATTTGGGCACCCAGGTTGGTAGCAACCTGACTTTTGATCACCATGTTCCTTCCATTGTATGGAGATCTTTGTATATGGCACACCTCATAAGTAAGGGTATCTCCTCTATTATAAGTGCTATCACCTCTATTATATTCTCATTCTAACCCCTATCTCCTCCCCCTTAAAGAACCATCACTCATCTACCTTTATCCATTATCCTACTACTCTATCCACAAATATCTCAACATTCAACCACCTAAACCTAAACAAATGGCCCAAGGACCCTATAAACCCTTACCTTTATTACTACTCCTAAGTATACTTATTATTCCCTATCTACTTACTCTCTATGAGCACCATACATTCCTAGGACTGCATACCCACAACACACACACCTCTATCCTAACTCTCAGCTCCACTCAGAGTCTTAGCAACCTCTCCAACTCAGCCAAGTACTCAGCAGCCATATTTCATAGACTCTATCACATCTCTCAATGTAACCCACTAGCTAGAAAAAACAAGAACCTAATTTTTAAAATTTTACAACTCATCCTAAAAGTTCAGGTCCACTCCCTGTTAGATGGTGATATACATCCAAACCCAGGTCATACCACTATCACAGCTACACAGCCTGATACACCAACATTTTCATTCTCACAAACACTTACCAAGCCTCCCAACTCTCTCCTGATAGCTCATCTTAACATTCGTAGCATCAATAATAAAATAGCTCATCTGCATGCCCTTATTGATGTTTATTCCTTTGACATCCTCTGTCTGTCTGAAACATGGCTTAATCCATCAATACAAGACAGTGCAGTTCTACCCCCTGGCTATAATATCATAAGACGTGACTGTAACACTAAAAAAGGAGGAGGCGTAGCCATACTTTATAAGAATGTATTACAAGTTACCTTGCCTGACCCCAAACCTCCACTTTGCAACAATGCAGAAATTCTTCTAACTAAGATTCAGCTTAACAAAAGCAAATCCATATATCTATCATGTGTCTGTCTTCCCCCAGGCAATAACATCAACACATTAGAGGCTATCCTCAGCTGGCTCTCAAGCAACTACCCCCAAGAAACCATTATACTTGGAGATTTTAACATTAACTGGAACTCCTGTACATCTGAGCAGCCTTCTACTCATATCAACTTATATGGTTTTACCCAAACTATAACATCCCCTACCCGTACCAATAAAACTAACAACAAAACTAGTACCCTTGACTCGATACTCACTAATACTCCCCAACTAAACCATAAAACAGGCACCCTCCCTGAGGACATAAGTGACCACTTGCTTACCTATTTAATCAGAACAAAAACTGACATCCCAAACTCTACCATCTGTAGAACTATTCGCACTACCAAAAATTTTAACCCTGCTCACTTTCAAGCTGAACTAGTCACGTGTGGCTGGTCACCCCTGAAATACCTCCCAATAGATAATGCTGTGAAATACTTTAACTCTAAATTTCTATCCATTTTATACAGCCATGCCCCATTACGCAAAGTTAGAATTAGAACCAAACTGGCACCATGGCTCACCAAAACGACCAAACAAAAAATCCTCCAAAGAAATAAACAATGGGCCAAATGGCGCTCAACAAAAAGCTCCTCAGACCACCTGCAATTCAGACAGCTAAGAAATGAAACAAAAAAAGCCATATTAGCTGATAAAAGAAACTACTACTACCAACTACAACAAACCAACCAAAATAATCCCCAAAAATTCTGGTGAGGTATCAATAACCTCCCACACCCTAGATGCTCAAGTACTCCCTCTCCCTCTGGCTCTGATCACAACAATCCCATCCAAATAGCTGACTCATTTAATACTTTTTTCACTGAAACCATACAATCCATAGCCAACCAACTATCCCCTAGCATCCCAGGCTCTGCCACAACCTTTACCAATAATTCTCATCAATTTCATTTTCAGCCAGTGCCCACTTCACTCATCTGTAACCTCATACAGAAACTTAAACCCACTACACTCTCTGCTGATCAATTACCTGCAGAATACCTGCAAAAAGCTGCTAAAGTCATAGCCTACCCCATATCCATCCTCATTAACAGAACTATTTCTGAAGGAACTATTCCCCTAATCTGGAAAGTCTCTCACATTATTCCCCTGCATAAGGGTGGTATCTCCAAGGAGTTGTCCAATTACAGGCCCATAGCTATTCTATCTCCTTTGGCAAAAATAATGGAAAAATGTATACACCTACAACTGTTAACCTACCTACTTGATCACAATTTATTAGCACCCTGTCAACATGGCTTTAGACCATTTCATAGCACCACCTCTGCTCTCTTATCCTTCACTAACCATATTAACAGTAATCGTAATAATGATACTCTATCCTCAGACCTTTTTATTGACCTGTCTAAAGCATTTGACATGGTTAACCACCACCTGCTTATAGACACACTCAAAAACCTGTCATTGGACACCCATACTATACAGTGGTTCCAATCATACCTACATAATAGGCAGCAGGCTGTACTATGGGAAAATACTTTATCTTCCCACCTCCCAGTTGCTCTAGGGGTCCCGCAAGGATCTATATTAGGCTCATTACTTTTCTCCATCTTTACAAATGACCTTCATTCTGTAATTCCTCAAGATGACTGTATCCAATACACTGATGACTCCACACTCATATGCTCTGCTACTTCTCAATCAAAACTTCAGTCACTAACCCAAAAGACCTTTAGTACAGTTGAAAACTGGCTCCTACAAAGATGTCTTATCCTTAACCCCCAAAAAACTAAAATGCTACTATTTACCCCCACCCGCAGAACCTCCCCACTTAACTTTACTATTACTTCAAATAACAGAACTATAATATCTCCTGAACCAACCACCAAACTACTCGGAGTACTAATAGATAATAACTTGTCTTTTGAACCTCACATTAATAACACCATAAAAACAGTAAATAAGAAACTAGGTTCCCTCTATAGAATTAAACCCTTTCTAACACCTCCAGCCAGGGTTACTATTGCTCGCACCCACCTCATCTCTACCCTGCTCTATGCCTCCCCTATCTATACCAAAATATGTAGAAGTAATCTGAATAAACTTTCATCCTCCTACAACAATATTGCCAGATTTGCAGCTGGGTCCTCCTATAGAACTCATCACTGTATCAATCTGAATCAGCTAGGATGGTTAGAGCTGCCAAATCTAATACTTTTTAATCAACTAATAGTAGCCCATAAGATCCTGTATTTACCTCAAAATACACCCATACTTACATCCCTAGTCATCCTCTATAACAATCTCAAGACCTTACGCTCATCTAATAAACTACTTGTACAAATATCAAAATCCAACAACTCAGCTGGTGACACCTTGTCTCCAATACAGTAGGTAAAGCCTAGAACATCCTCCCAAGCCAGCTAACCTCAATATCCTCTGTCAGCTTATTTAAAAGCAAGCTTAAACCCTACCTTAAATCACACTGGCTATGCCCCTGTGTTAACCCAGACTAAGCACCTGACTATTAACTAGACTCCCACAATTCCCAGTCTCTCGTGATCATGATCTTGTGTTTACTCACTAATTATTAGTGACCTTAACCTTCCTTAGGATTTTTTTCTCATGTAAATATGTACATACTGTGGAATGAACAAACACCTTCATATAGTATCACACCCTAGGTGATAATGAACACTGTAAATCCATCCTTGTATGCTGATCTTCTATACTCTGTCTATTGACCTCCAGTGTTTTCTTTCTTGGGTTTATGTGTGACCTTAGTACCTATCAATATAAACTACTAGCTGTATCTAGTTTAGTCTTAGATTTCGTTTTCTTTCCCTAATAGAACACATAATATAAAATTCTAGGCTTGTAATATGTTATAAAGATTTGTAATACACTATTTCTAATGCAAATGTTTTAGTCTTGTTCATCTATTCTTAGATAAAGTTTTCTTTCCCTACTGAAATATAAAATACATAATCTTAGGCTTGTATTATTTTTTTAAAACTTCTTATGTACCAAATTCTACTGTTAATGTCTTTGCCTTGACCTTTTATGTTGTTGTAATTTGTGGAGCTTTTCTCCCCGGGCCTCCACTGAAAATGGACATATATCCAGCTGGACTAGCCCGGTCAACAAATGTAAAATAAAATAAAAATAAATAAATAAATCTCATCCAGGGACAAGGAGGTCATAACATCACTTTATTCTTCCCTTATAAGGCCAATTATTGGGCACAATGCCCCCTTTGGCATGTACCTCGCAAAACACATGCAGCAGCTGAAGAGACCACAGAGGTTCCTCACCAGAAGAATCCAGGGCCTCAAACATCTACCCTACACAGATAGGCAAAAAACCCTGTCTCTCTACTCAGTTTCATACAGAATCCTCAGAAGTGGCCTCTGTCTGGTATACAAAGAAATCTTAGACCCTGCCTTGAAGGGACTGCTGCATATCTGCAAGTCAAGCTCCATTCGAGTAACCCACACATGCAAACTCAACCTGGTCTGTGACATCAATAGAACTTGTGTGCAGGACAGATTTGTGTCCCAGACACTCCCCCATCTGTGGAATTGACTCCCTCTCCAAGTCAAGCAGCGTACCTCATTATTCATTTTCAAGTGCAACCTGGATAACTGGATGGGAAATAAAAAATATACCCCTAGGATTCCACCTGTGTCCCTGCTAGACAGGAGCTTTGGGTGCTGACTTGTCTAAACATGGGCTAAACTCTTGGCTAGGCTTATAAGGGCCTCAGGGCCAATAGCCTATTAACTTCCTATGATCCTATGTTATTTCATCAAAAATATTCTTAAAATTAGGATTTATAATATGATTAATATCTGAATGAATATATATTCCTGAATAAAATGGGATTTCGTGAGCTGGACTTCCCAAGTGAATGAAGATGAGGTGTGGCATTTCATATTTCACTTTGTAATACTGCAGAACTGACAAAATAAAAAGAGCATAAGTAACATGGCTTTCCAGGGGGAATTATTACATAATGTACCTTTTACCTAGTAGCTTGCAAAAAAAGCCTCATTTCAGAGTTTTACGCAACTCCTGCCATCAGTCTTCCATTTTAAATTGTTTCAAAGTTGTACATAAATGTAAACAGAGCTGTAAGGTGTGGTTGGGATCTGTTTATCTACTCATGTAACAAGGCTGCATTAAGCAAAATTAGATTTAGCAGAGAATTATGTTCATTGCAACCAAATAACACAACAATACTAACTTCCAAAAGTGAATGTGATTGGCAAAAATGTTCATCTCAAAAATGGCACCTCTCAGCCTTCGCAGTTTTTGAAATCAAAGAAAGTGTTAGATTCTCACGATTAGCTTTCGTACACGTTGCATTTACTAGTTTAGTACTGTCGATAAATACTGTTTCCTACTTATAGTAAAGTTGCTTTTTTCCATTTATTTGCCTTAGCATGGGTAAACACATTCAGTGTTTGCTACATAAACACTTATAATATGCTCCCCGCGTCATTATGTTGCCGACTATAGGAAGCTACCCCTTTACACCATAATTCAAAAAGAGGCAGCATTGCATTGTCATTTCTTTCTTCAACACTGTTTCACACTTCCAAAGATTCAGTTTTACTCTCTCTCTCTCTCTCTCTCACATCCATCTTCGCACACTTCCTGTGCATCCATTATAAGCCTAATGAAACCAGCATAATCAAATTCCTTTGGGAATTTAAATGGAGTATGTTCTCTATGTCATGTCTCACCAGTTACATCACAGTTTAAAATATAACAGCTTTGTAGTGTGGATATAGTTTAGCATGTGCAATCAGTCATAAAATACTGACAGCAATACATAAATTGTGTAACAAACTGCTGTAGAGAACTTCACTATGAATAAATATTGAGCAGTTCGGACGTTATGACCTTTTTAGTGGCCGTGATAGCCATCTTTCATTTCAAGCAAAAAAATAGTGTAATACCTCTCTATTTCGTGTGCAAGTCCACTAAACAGCCCCCTATAAACAGGATAAGAAAGAAAAGAAATTGTAGGGGATAGAAAATGTACAATGTTCAAAACTTCCTGAGTAATTGAGAGTAATTGAGAGTACTGGGTTATAACAGGATTATGTGGTAATATGTGGTAATATCTAACTTCAGTGCCTACTTGAGTATACAGGATTTAAAGTCCACTACATAAATAACGACTGTCCTTGGGCCCACAAATGTCATTACAAATGACTGATCTCATTACTATCTTAGCCAAAATCTTCCATTAGCACCAATCTTCTTATAATCATACAGGTCAAGGGGTGCCACTATTTCCTTAAGGTCACCATTATATCTCAATGGTGTCGACCTGAGTCATTCTGACAGACTGACAGATGGCTTTGCTATCTTCAGAGATCAAAGAGGCTCTTTCACCTGATCGCTTCCTTATACTAATTTAGGACTAATATGAGTAGATAAAAAGTAGTAGCTTTCATTCACTGTGTATTGCTCCTGACATTTCCATACTATAAAATGCCATATCCTATGAATGTAATACTGTAACTGGAGATTTTCTCATGGGCCTCCAGCAGAAATTGGCCTCAGATCTAGCTTGAGAACCTGATAATCAAAACAATATAAATAATTATGCTTACACACACACACACACACACACACACACACACACACACACACACACATATGGATAGATAGATAGATAGATAGATAGATAGATAGATAGATAGATAGATAGATAGATAGATAGATTAGCACACATAGATTCAAAGCAGATGTTAACAGCCATCACTCCAACTAAGTAAGGACAATTAAAATCAATGGCAATTACAGTGTCCTTAGTTCATTAGGTCTTTTACAATTCACTCAGAGTGTGTGTGTGTGCGTGTGCATGTGCGTGTGTGTGCGCGTGTGTGTGTGTGTGTGTGTGTGTGTGTGTGTGTGTGTGTGTGTGTGTGTGTGTGTGTGTGTGTGTATGTGAGTGTGTGTGAGAGCAGTTAATACCCCTTCACAGTAACCTTTTCTAATTTAAGCTCTGCCCCACCACACTGATTTCTCATAAACAGGACCATCGAAGTGGAGGGAGATCCCCCAAAAGGATGAAAATGAGGCAATCCATGGGAGTGAATAATGCTAATTAGTCATGTGCTGTAACCCAGAAATGGTTGCAACTACCCGTTTAAGGTGAGGAGTGATTCAGACAATTGCTCAGCTGCATAATTATCATGGTGAGATGGAAAATTTAACTCTGTCAAAAGATGGAGGACAACCTGTTGACTACAAAAGAAGTTATGAAGCAGCTAAGTTCAGTGAAGTTCGGCAGATATGAGACAGAGGGTGAGAGTATGTGTAAGTGTATGCATGTCTGAAGACACATAAATGGAGCTGGATGAGTGTGTGTGTTTGTCTGTACATGTGTATTGTAGTGTGCACATGGGTGAATGGGTGAGTGAGTCTGTAATCTGATCAAATGTGGGGGGTGTTTAATTTTCAGTGGATGTCTGTGAGTATGTGGGGGGGTAAGTGTGTGTACACATATGTATGTGTGTGTGTGTATGTGTGCATGTGCTTGTGAGTGTATGTACATGTGTATCTTCTTGTGTATGTGTATGAATGGATAAATGGCTCTGATTGAGTGAGGATGGTGTTTAATGTTAAGTGGATGTCTGTGTATGTGGAAATGTCTGAGTGTGTGTGTGGTGGAGGAGGGGGTTAGTGTAAATGTCTAAATGTGCGTGTGAGAGTGGAAGGTGTCTGTGGCAATGTGATGTGTGAGCACAATGGTGGAAAAATTTCATTTTAGAGGCATACAGATGAACCAATAATGAGGCCTTCTTCATTTCAGATAATCTACCTTTGAATTGCATTTTTCAGTATGTAAATTGACTGACCTGTGTTAGGCAATTTATGGCAGTTCAAGCAATTTTTCTGAATCCCAGGGACACTGTTATGCTTTTCTCTAAAAAGCACACTGTTACTATTCCCGACAAAAGGTTTGAATGTCATTTTCTTCTACAAGAAAAATAGAATTTATGTCAAAAAACACACACATTAGTAAATAAATGCATATAAAGACTGCATGAGATAAGCTTTAGAGAGAAAAACAGTTACAGACTTATTTCTAAGTAACTGCAAAGCTTGAAGCTGGATAAGATTCTAATTTTTTTATTTTGAATGATGAAAGTAATTACTTTGTTCAGATCAGATTCTGAATGTTTGGTGGGTGTGAATATGTGGTTAATTTAAGAAATGCAACTTACTGTTAGACTCTTCAGTGACAGAAGTGAGATCAAAGAAACATTGGGTACCACTGTATTATAAAATGCAATTTATATGAAGAAGAGTCTACAGACATCAGTAAAAGATTTGTATAATTTATATGAAATCTGAGGTATATGTAGGAAAATTGTAATGAATGAAAATGAAAAATAAAGGCTGAGAGAGAGAATCTGTAAGAAACAGGATGATTAAGCAAAGTAAATTCAGAAAATTCTGCTGGGAGAACCAGGATAAAGGTCACGTGATGGTGTACTTTCCGTGACACGGGTAATAGTAATGAAATGTGGTCAGGACGCATGCTTTGTATCAGAATACTGGTGAACATTCATAACAAAATGAAACATACAGATATATATCATCAAAGTAATCTTACTTTCAAACATGAACACTTACCCAAACCACATCAAACTAAATATGCAAACTAAAAACATACCATTATACTATAAGGAAAATCAAACATGCTCAGGTACTTGACAGCACAGTTTGTGATGACTGGTCATTTGAATATTTTCCCCCTGTAGCACACTGGAGATATACATGAGGAAGGAGTCCATGTGGTGTGGTCATGATTACAGCCATTAGTCCATGTGCTCATCCACAGCTTATCAATACCCAAAGCACTGATGACTGTGAAGCAGGACATTTTGTCCTGTGGTCTCATAGGTTCATAGGTAGGTACTGGGCTATTGCCCCTAGGGCCTATATAAGCCTAGCCAAATGGTACCCTGGCTTTCGCCACCCAAGAAAATTATTTTCCTGTTCCCCTGTCGAGCAGAGCCACAGAAGTGATCCCCAGGGTGAATTTCCTATCTCCCATCAAGATTTTTCTTAAAGAGTGCTAATGAGGAGTTTTGTTTGATATAGATAGATAGTTTGTTCCAGAGTATGGGAAGTCTCTGGGACAGAAATCTATCCCTTCAGCATGTTCTGTTTATTGTGGTGACAAGGTTTAGGTCCCTAGAGCATGTAGCTTGGAGGGATTGGGATTTCAAGTGGAGCATGTCCAACAGCTCTGGGTTTGACATAGCTTTGTATGTTAGGCAGAGATCGTCTCTGAGTAAGCGATATGTGATGGAGTAAAGCTGGAGTTTTTTGAGATGGTCTGCATAGGGCATCTGTTTGAGGCCGGTAATCCTCTTTGTGAGGTATTTTTGTGGCCTTTCCAGTTGTTGTACATGTCTTGTGAGGTGCATACCAAAAGGGGCGTTGTACTCTATAATGGGTCTAATGAGTGAAGAGTAGAGGGGAACAATGACCTCTTTTTTCCTGGATGAGAAAACTTTTGTGATGAGGTGTGCCACATAGAAGGATTTCCTGACTACTGTGGTGATGTGATTATCAAAGGAGAGACTACTGTCCATCTGTGTCCCAAGGTCTTTTATCACACTTTTGGTGTTAAGTAGACTACAGCCTATGTGGTGTTCATGGGTACATAGTTTTTACCAAAAGGGATGACAATGCAATTTTTGGCATTGAGCTTGAGGCCATGGCTTTGACACCAGGCATCTGTCTCAGTGAGGCCCTTTTGTAGGATGTGCACATCATTAGGAGTTTTGATTATGGCTCCTAGTTTGCAGTCATCTGTGAACTTTGTTAGCCAAAGACCTTCTGTGTTAGCCTGTACTTCAGAGAAGTAGATACCAAACAGGAATGGACCCAGGACTGAACCCTGTGGTACTCCACTTGTCACTGGTCTGAAGTTGGATTTAGAGTCTGCTACTTTCACAGTGAGGGTTCTGTCAGTAAGCCAGTTGGCAACCCATCTTGTGACATAGGGATTTATACCTAGTTAAGTGAGTTTATCTATAATTTCAGAATGGGGGATGGTATCGAAAGCCTTGGCGAGATCTAGATAGGCTGTGTGAGCCACCTTACCCTCATCTATGGCTTTGGTGACCGCTTCAAAGAAGTTTATCAGGTTTAGTAGACATGATCTGCCTTTTACAAACCTGAACTGGGAAGGGTCCAGAGTTTGGAGATTACCAATGTCATTGTTTATAAGTTCCATGATGATACGTTCCTTAGCCTTGCAGACCAGGCTCATCAGGCTAATGGGGGGGGGGGGGTAGTTCCTGGGGTCCGTGGTGGCTCCCCCTTTGTGAAGTGGGATAACAATTGCTGTGTGCCATTCAGTGGGTACAAAGCCTGAGGTGAGACTACGATTGAACATAGTACTTAGGTGGGGTGCCAGTTCATTCTGTAGTTCGTATAGAACGCAGTCTGGGATGTTGTCATGTCCCATGGATGCTGTGTTCTTGGCTTTGGAGAGTGTGTTTTTTACCTGTGCAGCCATGATTACAGGAACTTTGCATTCTTCTGGTATAGAGATGGGCCCTTTAGGGGGTGAGTGAGGGGTAAAGTTAGCACTGAACCTATCTGCCAGGATGTTGGCAATATCAGTTGGTTCTGCATATTTAGTGCCATTGTGCTGTAACTCAGGGCAGATCTGGGTGTTGCCATTGAGATTCTTGACATAGCCATAGAATGCTTTGTGGTTGTCTTTAGAATCAGTGGAGATTTTGTTTTCGTAACTAGTTTTGGAGGATTTTATGAGTGATCTCAGCTTCTTACTGAGGCTGACCAGGGTGTTCCTCCAATCATGGGATTTTACTCTTTTTTGCAACAGTTTCTTTCTTCTGTTGTAGAGTTTTTTTTTTATGGCAGGGGACCACCAGATTGGCTTCCTTTTTTTGGAGGATAGCATCTTGGTTATGTCAGGGATTGCACAATCCATGCAGTCGTGTAAGTGCTTATAAAGTGCATTTGTACAGGATTCAGCAGTCGTACCTCTATTTTCCATCAGCGTGGGTGTTGTGAAGTTTGCCACTTCTGTCTTAAGAAGCATGAAGTTGGCTTTTGAGAAATTTTTTATGGTGGTTTCCCTAATGGGGGGTGAAGGTGGGATGTGGATGTCTAGGGTGATTAGCTTATGGTCAGATCTGACCAATGAGGAATTGACCTCTGGTGTGGAACACTGGTTGTCCATGTTGGTAATGACCAGGTCTAAGAAATTGCTGCCCCTGGTGGGGGCGTGGATAAGTTGATCCAAGGTGTTGGAATTTATGAATTCCAGAAAACGTTGAGCACAAGAATTGGTAAATGAGTAGTTTTCCCAGTTAGTGGTGGAGTAGTTGAAATCATCCATTATTAGTGTGTTAGGCTGTAGTCTAATATTTTCCAGTGTATCAAGAAATGAGGAGTGGGAATCCTGGGGCATGGTGGGGGATGTGTAGCAAGCTACAATTTGGATTGCGGTCTTGCCCAGAGTTAGTTGCACTTGGATAATCTTGGATGCATTATGCTGAGCAACTAGCCTGGAGGTGTGGATATCCTTAATGAATATGGACACACCTCCCCCTTTAGTGTTTTGGTCTGTATTAGGTGGCCAAAAGGTGTGGTATGAATTATAGCCTGGTAATGCAGGGGTGCTCTCTGGAGCCTTGAACCAGGTCTTTGTCACTGCACAGATGTCGATGTTCTCCATTTTAAGGAGCCCCTCGAGTGAGTGCATTTTGAGGTTTAGACTTCTAGCACTGAGTAGCATTACCCTCAGACTTTGCTTGGTTATCCACATCTTTTGTGGCACACGTAGTATGTTCTTTCTCACTGCTGCAAGTAAACACACAAGAATTTACATGTAAAGCTTTACTGCTGTAGGTAATGAAAATGGCTGCATTACTAAAGGGCTACCTCCACATTAGACATTCACACATTAGAAATTCATGGACTTTCAAAAAAGCAGTGAGAACCAACATTTGCTGCAACATTATAGAAATATTTTGGTGAGTACAAAACATTTACTTCCCTATCATGAGGGGGTGTACTCCCTACACTCCTTCAGTGTATACTAACCATGAGATCATTGTACATCAGAGTAAGGGGAATGCACTGAGGTATTACATTCCTAAAACTAGCATTTAGCATGTAAATCAAATTGCTAACTTGTACTCAATGAAAACACCAGAAGTGAGCAAAAGTGACAAAATGCCATTTCCAGTGTTGTACTGCCAGTGTCTTTATCCTCCTGTTCTGTGTTTAACAAAGTGCTCCACTTTACCTGAATGAGCTGAAAATGAAAGAGGGTCATTACTGCAGAGCCCTGAGATGTATGCCTTTGGGCTCACAATTATATATGTCGATAGCAGTACTCATTGTTTTACATCACCTTCAAAAACATAACACTGTGTTCAATAAAAACATTAAAACAAGGAAAAAAAGAAAAATGGTTTGGGAGGAACCCATCTGCACCCTCTCAGACCACTGTACCACATAAACTCTAAATATACTGACTCCACTCCAAGACTGCACAGCCTTACATGTAAGAACATACTCCTTTACCCCCTGTAAGAACATACTCCTTTACTCCCTATAAGGACATATTCCTTTACCCCCTTTAAAAGCATACTCCTTTACCCTATGGTGTTCCACATTCTTGCAGTAAGTACTCCAGCAAGCTTCCATGTCTGTGCATATTGAAGCTCTTGCTCTGTTGTAAAGGTACATAACTAATATCCCATCAGACAACCTACAATTTCCACTGGTTATCCATTGCTAGCCAACAGAGCTTATGGCGCACACGCTACCCTTTGCTGCCTTCCAGTGTGTCACTTGGAAATGTTCATGTGCATACAGTACAAAGTGCAGTAAGCTAACTAATGCTGCCCCAAATGCATGCATGCACAAAACTGTGATGGAAGCCAAGAATTTTACCACCGATGCATTCAGATATAAGTGCATAATGAACTAATAACATACACAGCTTGGCAATGTCAGTCACACTAGTCACAGCTGTACACAAACAGAAACAACAGTGCTGCACATGTGCCACATCACATGAGAATACATCTTGCTCAGGGGTATGGGGTTCCTTCAAACCACCACAGTAATAACTGCCATGGTTTTTTGTGTACCTCTAATTACAGACCCAGTACTTACGGTCAATTAATATCTGGCAGTTGTAACTCTTACCACTTAAATTATATTTCTATAATGATATGATATAACCCACGAGCATTCAACATTAATAGAAAATATACCATATTGAGAATACTAGCTATATAAGGGTGACATCTCTTGTCAGAGCATCCCCTCCAAGTGATAGCACTAATGTCCTAAAACTGCCTGTCTTTGCAGTCATCTTCCAGACTAGAGCAAGAAAAGTATGAATATTTTGTCTTTGAGGTTATTTTCTAGCCCCAATCATCTAAGGCATAAGTATTTTGAACACCCCTTCCCAGACTTTGAGTATACTAGTAATCTTCATACAAACATAATAAGAGTATTAATGTATGGTTTCATGCCAGGCTGATTCTCTTCATAGTTTCATAGGTTTGTTGAACAAACTCAAGACCTACCTGCACCTGATGAGCCTAATGCCCCAGATTCCTTGTTGGAAGTTGCAGGAGCTCTTATACTCACTCAGTTTCTAGAAAGTATGGTTTGAACGAGTGATTTTGAGAGAGGCATTTATTTCCCTGGAATGGAAATCTTTGAGATTTGAAGTTGTCACATTTCCACATTCAGATTCATAGCTGGCTTATCTGTCTTTGGCACCTCTCCCCAGTCTGGTACCCCTCAATACTAAGGAGCAAAAAAAAGGGTCCATTCTCTAATCCTCGCCCTCCAAAAACAAGGTTCATTTTTTGATCCTTTGCCCCTCCAACATGAGCCTGTCAGTCCTTCTATACCATATGCAGGGAATTTTTTGATTTGATCTGTTTTAGCAACTAGGATAAACACTAGAATAAATGAGAAAGGATAACTTGGTCAAATAAGTTTTAAATGACAAAGACAAAGATGTGAATCTGTCAGTTTTATTTAAATGTTATTTTATTTTAAATTGTCTTAGTAGAGTAGTACACTGGTCCACTTGGTACTTTTTGCTGGCCATCCTGTTTGCTACAAAAGAGAAATACATATACAAGGAAACTTGCAAATTCAAAACACACCAGGTGGTAACAATTTGGTATGCCCACAGCAATATAAAAATACATTTTGGGAAACTGAAAGTTTGTCAGCTACCACTTAAGCAATGGTCAGAGAATTGTAACTTAGAGGTGAATTTTAAAGATGGAGAAGAGGGAAAAGTTATCTGTTATGTTTTTTTTTTCATTTTCTCCCTGTGCTCTGAGTTATTATAATCTCAGAGTTAGTATACATACTGACACACACACACACACACATTTCAGGGTTGGGAGCTTGCCCTACATCAGGGGAAGTGGGAGGGGCTTGTCTGTTGCAAAAAGAAGTTTTGGTGTGTTACACCTTTGGGAATTTCACTATTTTGAATCATGACCTCCCAAGGGTTTAGATGTTTTAGTTTCACTTAATCACTTGTTGATTAAATGATATGCAAGTATTCAATATATTTCCAAAATGTACACAATGTGTGACACAAAACTTATTGATTACAACATCCCCAAAGGGTGGATTGCAAATGACAATACAAAAGATATTTCAGATTGATCAGAAAATAGTTCAGAACAAAATATTGAAATGCAGTGTGTAAAAAAATCTCTGGGGTTCATAGACAGATAGCACATTGTGCTGCTCAGATTAGCATAGATTGTAGCCAAGTGCAGGATGGGCGTGATTCAAAGACACAGAACGACTGCAGTTTGGCTAAAATATTGTGCCATGCAGTGCATAATAATGAGTGCATAATAACACAGAAATAAGAAACCCCAGACAAATGAGATGTATGGATTACACAAATGAAGGAACCCAAGATGATGCAGCTATTTTGATGTGTATAATGGGAATGCTGCCCAGCAACTGTGAATGCTGGGATTTATGGTATAGAACAAGAGCAATGTTAGCAATAGCAGCAACAGAAGTAACACAGCATGTGCTGGGAAAGGCTGTAAGAAGCATTGCCTGCAAATGTTGCATACTGCAGCCAGTCATGACAATGGAAGAGGTACACACAAGGCTTGACATGCCACAGCACATAAATCAATAGAGTTTGGATCATTTGTGAATGGGTTGGGGAACCATAAGGGCCCTAGCTGAACTTTGTTACCCACTAGTGGAATAAAGGGAGATACAAGGACTGCTTGTGCCTGTTGATATGAAGTATGTGCAGCCTTAGCCATGTTAGCTACATAGACATTCCAGTCACATATGTGGGACATGTTAGGGATATTGCAGGTGTCAGCCTTATCAGTCCTAAACTAGATCCTACGTATATAATTCTACAAATCCAGAGGAGCATATCTTGCTCCCCAGAACAAAGAAAGAGAGAACCAATAGCAGGCGGGATTTCATGACATAGCACATGTACTGGGAATCATTGATTTTAAACATGTTGCTATCAAGACCTTACTTTATGAACTACCAGGTGATCTGTAATGCTGTTCTCCCATTTCTTACTTTCTTTTATACCCCATTTCCTGTGCATGTATATGATAAACAGGATTGCTGCATTGCTGTGCATAGCCACATGTATGTGTCTGTTGGCCGCTGTGCTGACCTTCGGAGTGTGACATATTGATTTAGGGTGATACACTGCACATGCAGCACACATTACTTGACAGGGCTTCCCTTCCTTGCTTATGACATATTTTATGTCAGTCACATAAGTGGTCATAATGTTGCTCATGCTATACAGAAGCCCACACTGTTTATCTGGTTATCAATACTTCTCTCTTTATGTCTGTAGTATTTCACCCAGAATCTTAGTGCTAATCAATAATTAACATGTCTGATTAGCTGTGCAACCCTTGATCAGCAACCAGCTTGAAAATTATCATTGTGCAGATGCAGAGAGCTCAAATCACAACCTGTATTAGAACATTTGTTTCTATTATGATAATAAAGGCTGGTAAAGGCTACAGTTTGAACAGTAAAGTGGACAGAAGCATGTCAACTACTTTGTCATTTTCTGAAATTTTGAATCCAAATTCTAACTTGTTGCAGTTGTGTATTTGAAGACCTGAATGAAGTATAATTAATGCAGGGAGGTAAAATATGAAGAGGTTATAAAAAAACAAAAGCAGTTATCAATAATATTTATAATATTTGCATATTTGAGGCACTGATAGGGAGGAAGGGAAATAATAGGAATTTGGAAGAGAAGAGGAAGTGTTTAACTGAAAATGTCCTGAAGATGGGAAAATAGTGTGGAGTAATTATTTTAATTATTTGTTCGTGTTATTGAACTGCTATGAAAGGAGATATATTAAGCATGTTTTTGACATTTTGGACATTTTTTTCAGTTCGTGGGGAAAATGAGGGCATGAATGAAGTCCTTTTAATTTTGAAGACAGTTAATTTCAGACATTTGGGCAATAAAAGAGAAACTATAATTAGTACAATAAAGTTTATATGTGGGATTTGTAAATTCGGAACAGACAGATAAAGTGATCAAAGATGGAGGTGGAAGATCTTATGGTTAGTCGACTGGCAAAAAATAGAAAATATTTTAACGTTTAGTTTTACTTTTACTATAAATGAATCTAGCAGAAGCTTTATTATTGTTTTACTGGCAGCCATTTTGCCCTCTTTTGAAAGTTATAGCTGTGGTGTTCGTTCTTTGCATGAGGGCCTACATCCTTATAAATTATCTGACTGGATATGTAAGACACACACAGCTATTTTTAGTACCTATACGTATAATGGGCAAAGTTTTCTGTACCTGGGCTTTTCTTTCTTCTGGGGACAGGGCAGAAAGTGTGAGATTTTCCTGGACCAGAAGAAGAAAAATTGTTGATTGTAGCATTTGTCATGTTTATGTGGTAATGGAATTTAGCTGATAATCAAGCCCGATTTCATGATACCAAAAGTGGTTTGTAACTTCTATGGCATTTTAACTGTTGAAGTAAATTTTCAGTTTGGAGAGGCAGGGGTAGCTCTTTTTGAGCACCAAAGATTGTCACTATTGTTTCCTTTTTGTTTAGCAGAAGATTAATTTTTTGTAGTCAGTTTGAGAAGTAGTTTGGTTTGATGACTGTATGGTTGATTGAACAGATCTAAACATTGTCATAACGTCCACATATATGATCACTGGTAGATGTGGGAGATCAGAACATCTGTTCAGAAACATGTAGAAGATTAAGATAGATAAGTCAGGGTCTTGGGGTACTTTTTAGTTAGACTGACTTGGGGAAAAGTGTATAACATATGTAGTCATGAAGCTTCTGTTGGATTTGTAATCACTGAACCATCCAAGGGTTTTAAGACTAGTTTCTACTGAAGAGAAGTAATTGAATTTAAGGGTGTAGTCACCTTGGTTGAAGACTTTTGTTAGGACAAAGAAAGCTGACTCACCATTGTCAATATTTTGGTGAACATCATCCGTTAGAGTATAAAGGGCAAAAATAGTGCTTTTTCCTATTGAAAAGCCATGCCAATATCTTGACCATATATAGTCTTTTTGTATATAGTCAATTAGCTTTTTTTTTTTTTTCAAATATACTACAGACTCAGTGAAGGATGCAGATGGCACTAAAATCACTGGGTGACGTTGCTCTGAAATTGTTGATATCTTAGCTTGTTTCTGTATATAGTGCACCGTGCTATTATAGTGGCAGATGTTACACATGTGATAAAGTGTGTGCACTATGGGCTTTCTGCACATTTTAATAAACCATGTAAGTAGGCCATCTGCATCAGGTGAGTTTCAACTGGAATTTAGTCTTAAAGTTTTTGATTTTTTTTTTAATTTTTACTGTGGAAATGTAGAATGGACATACACACACACACACACACACACACACACACACACACACACACACACACACACACAAATGCACATACCTATGTGGAAAGATGAAAAGTGTGGGAGGGATGACTGGGGGACTAGGGGAAGCTGAGCAAACAGACACTTTGAGGAAGTAACTGGGTGAAAACCAGCCTGAGTTGCTATTAATAATTCTGTTTTCAGACTGTTTGTTGTTTGAAGTTCAGTTCACTGTACAATTTATTTCCAAAATTGCTTATGATGTCTGCATAGAAAAGACTATCACACTTGAAAATGTATTGCCTTGTGAGCCCTAAATGTTGTTTACCCAAATTTCTTAAGATTAAGAACTTGTCTCTGGTGCCTGGATTGGGGTTTAGTTTCTACTGCTGCTAGGCCTGGCCTCTGACTTTAAACAGGATTTAACATTATTCTACTTCAAAAGATCAAAAATCGGCCAGTCGCTAGGCAAAACAGCCATGCTCTCTAGGTCACAAAACTGAAAACATTTTTTTTTGTTCCAGGGGAGAAATCCCCCCTGTACAACTCAGTGTAGGCTAAGCCCCACATCCCACAAACAAACTATATATATATATATATATATATATATATATATATATATATATATGGGTTCACTTCAAAATCCTGAAAGCTCAAAATCCTGAATCTCAGAATCCTGAACTCAAAATCCTGAAAGCTCAAAATGCTGAAAACTCATAATACTGAAAAACATACAGGACACCAACACTGACTGTATTGCAGCAGAAATATATACAGAAACATATTACTTACCACACCCCCTGCTACTTAAATATATCAACTCTGAGATCACACTTTATAGAAGAAAATGGCAAACATACCATTACATGCTTCATGATTGCCTGTTGTAACCTTAGTCATGTTCCATTTTAATGTACTATACTACAACATAACTCATCTTAGTATAGTGAAGTGCGATTTGGAGTTGATCTATTTAAGTAGCAGGGGGGTGTGGGGGTGCAGGGGGGCTTGCCCCCCTGCTTATAGTTGGTTTAGACTGATATGGTTTATCTTTTCTTTGTTTCTGCATGTATTTCTGCTTCAATACAGTCTATGTTGGTGTCCTGTATGTTTTTCAGTATTATGAGATTTCTGTATTTTGCGCTTTCAGGATTTTGAGATTCAGAATTTTGAGAAAACCCATATATATATATATATATATATATATATATATATATATATATATATATATATATATATATATATATAGTGGCATTCTTGGAATCAATGTTATGTCAGTGTGGTTAATGTTGCCACATTAACGTCAAAATGCAAAAATGCAGAGGCTTACACACTTCTGTACATGCACCAAGGTTATACCTCTGAACATGTAGAGCTAAAAAAAAAAAAAAAAACAATTTGCTTTTTTTGCAGGGATCAAGCTCCCCTCCCCTCACCTCTTGCTAATTATATATATAAACTAACTGCAAGATTGCACAATCCCTGGAGCAAAGGCCTTTTCACCAACCCTGTGGATTGTCCGTTATTGCACAACTACTGGCCATCTGCATTGTTGACAATAAAGAGGTAGAGTTTACCTACGCTTGACCAACAGTAGGTAAACTGTATATATATGGTTACAATTAAGAAGCGTGATTGCTCACTTGAGCAAATGCTTTTTTATGAAGTAAAAAAAAGGGTAAGGAATTTGCCATTATCCAGCTGTTGTGTGATCTTAGAGTTTGTATATATAATTAACAGGGCGGGGGGGGGGGTGCAGCAGGACATGTACAGCTGCAAAAAAAGGAAGTAATTGTTTTTTTTTTTTTGAGCATTCATTCTAAAGTGATCACTGTTTAGAGGATAGGTGCTGTTTTATATATATATATATATATATATATATATATATATATGTGTGTGTGTGTGTGTGTGTGTGTGTGTCATATAGATATATAATATATATATATATATATATATATATATATATATATATATATATATATATATGTTAATCTCCAAGTCTAACCACCATTACAAGTCACTAGTGATCTTCATCTCCTGACATTATAGGCATCAACTGGTTGCTGGCATACAATAAGTTTTCCATTTTAAATGCTTTAGCACATAGGTTCATAGGTTGGCACTAGGCTATTGGCCCTAGGGCCTATACAAACCTAGCCATAACAATTCCCTGGATATTTCTTCCCACAATATTTACTTCCCTGGACCTCTGTCTAGCAGAGCAACTGACATGATCCCCTGGGTGAATTTTCTATCTCTCATCCAATCATCAAGATTCCATTTGAAGAGGGCCAAGGAGGCACTTTGTTTGACATGTATGGGCAGTCTATTCCAGAGTATGGGGGGGTCTCTGGGTCAGGAACCTATCCCTCCAGCATGTTTTGTTCATTGTGATGACAAGGTTTAGATCCCTGGATCATGTGGCTCTGAGGGATTGGGATTTCTTTAAGTGGAGCATGTCCAACAGCTAAGGGTTTGACATGGCCTTGTATGTTAAGCAGAGATCGCCTCTGAGTAGACAATATGTCACAGAGTATAACTGGAGTTTTTTTAGACGGTCAGCATATGGCATCTGATTTAGGCCTGTGATTCTTTTAGTGAGGTTTTTCTATGGCCTTTCCAGCTGTTGCAGATGTCTTGTGAGGTATATACCAAACGGGGTGTTATACTCTATAATGGGTCTAATGAGGGATGCATACAGTGGGACAATGACCTCCTTTTTTCTGGATGAAAAGCCCTTAGTGATGAGGTGTGCCACATAGAAGGATTTCCTGACTGTTGTGGCGATGTGGTTATCAAAGGTGAGACCACTGTCCACCTGTGTCCCTAAGTCTCTCATCACACTTTCGATGTTTAGTGTACTGCCACCTATGTGGTAATTCATGGGTACATGTTTTTTTCCAAAGGGGATAACTATACATTTCTTGGCATTAAGCTTGACCCCATGGCTCTGGCACCAGGCATCTGCTTTTGTAAGGCCCTTTTGTAGAATATCCACATCATTTGGGGATTCACTAATGACTCCCAGTTTGCAGTCATCTGCAAACTTTGTTAGCCAGAGTCCCTTAGTGTTGGCCTGTACTTCAGAGAAGTAGATGCCAAACAAGAGCGATCCCAAGACTGAACCCTGAGGTACTCCACTTGTCACTTGTCTGGAGCTGGAGTCGGCAACTTATATAGTCTGGGTTCTGTCAGTAAGCCAGTTAGCAACCCATCGAGTGACGTAGGGATTTATGTCCAGTTTAGTAAGTTTAACATGACACTTAGGTGAGGTGCCACCTCATTTTGTAGTTCATGTAGTACACAGCCCAGGATGTCATCTGGTCCCATGGATGCTGTATTCTTAGCTTTGGAAAGTGTGGTTTCTACCGGTGTGGCTGTGATTACCGGAATCTGGTAATCTTTTGGTATTGAGGTGGGCCCTTTGGGGGGGGAGATGGGGGTGAAGTTGGCACTGAATCGATCTGCCAGGATACTGGCAATACCCTTGGGATCAATATATTTAATGCTATTCTGTTGTAACTCAGAGCAGATCTGAGCATTGCCATTTAGATTCTTGACATAACTATAGAACGCCTTGTGGTTTTCTTTGGAATCTTTGGCAATTTTATTTTCATAACTAGCATTTGAGGATTTTATGAGGGATCTCAGCTTCTTACTGAGGCTGGTGAGGGAGTTTTTTGCATCCTGGGATTTTCTTCTTTTCTGCAACAGTTTCTTCCTTCTGTTGTATAGTTTGTTTTTAGCAGGGGACAACCAGATTGGCTTCCTTTTTTTGGAGGAGAGCATCTTGGTTCTATTTGGGATCGCAGGATTCATGCATGAGTGGATATGCTCATACAGTGCCTTAGTGTAGGATTCAGCAGTCGAAATTTCAGATCCCGTCTGCATGGGTGTCATGAAGTTTGTCACTTCTGACTTCAGTAGCATGAAGTTAGCTTTGAAGAAGTTTTTTTATGGAGGTTTCCTTACTGGAGAGTGAGGGTAGAATGTGGATGTCAAGGGTGATTTGCTTATGGTCAGACCTGACCAATGAGTGGGGTGACCACTGGTGTGGAGCATCTATCTCCCATGTTGGTAATGACCAGGTCTAGGATACTGGAGCCCCTGGTAGGACAATGGATTAGTTGATCCAGTGCGTTAGAATTTATGAATTCCAAGAACCGTTGGGAAAAGGTAGTTTGAAGTAGTTTTTCCAGTTAATGGCAGGGTAGTTGAAATCACCCAGTATTAAGGTGTTTGGCTGTATCTTAATATTTTCCAGTATGTTTAGAAAGGTGTAGTGAGAATCTTGGGGTATGGTGGGGGATCTGTAGCAAGCTACAATTTGGATTGCAGTCTTATCTAGTGTTAGTTGCACCTGGAGAATTTCAGACGCATTGTGTTGGGCAACTAGTCTGGTGGTGTGAATATCCTTGGTGAATATGGACACTCCTCCACCTTTAGTGTTTTGGTCTTGGTTTTGTGGCCGAAAAGTGCGGTAAGAGTTCTAGCCTGGTATTGCAGGGGTGCATTCTGGAGCCTTGAACCAGGTCTCAGTTACTGCACAGATATCGATAGTGCCTTGAGAGAGTGCCTTTTGAGGTTTAGACTTCTAACATTGCGTAACATTACCTTCAGAATTTGCATGCCTGTATCTGTTATGGTGGTGGTTTTGTTCTTTGAACCTTGCCTTAAAAAGGCACTATAGGGGTGACAAGAGCTTTAGCCAGTAACCTGAATCCCAGGGGTGACAGGTGCAGACCATCTCTGGCAAAGCATCATGGTTTGTCGATCATGTCTTCCCAGGCAGACAGATACTGGATCCCTTTTGACTTCAACAATTGGCTAAGGTTCTGGTGTCATTCAATCATTTTGTCCTTATACTGTGGTATAATTCTGGGTGAAGGCAGGATGCTATTCAGGGGTAGGGTCATACCTGCTTGGGCCACATGATCCGAGAGCTCTTCCATGTCTCTTTTCATGTAGTCCAGGGAGGTACGTCTCAAGTCATTCACTCCAACATGGACAATGACAGAGTTGTATTTGTACTTGTTGTGGAATGACTTGAGTGCATGCATTATGTGATGGATCCTGGCACCCAACAGGCAGCTGACTGTAATGTTCTCCTTGTTCAGCCTGGTGAGTGGGACATTAGTCATAGGTGACTCTATAGTCAGGCACACTGAAGTGTTGGGTATATTGTCTTGCCTTAGGGGCTATTGTTGGTTGGCACACTGGTGTTGTGAGCTATGTGTCACTTTGGTTGTGACTGGTGTTTGTTTGCATTTCAGCGTCAGAGGTCCTTGTTGCTTGGGCAGGTTAATGTTAAGGGCCTCCGCATATGTGGGTTTAGTGTTGCTATGTGTGGGTGTTGATGGTGTGAGTTTTGAAGGGCTATGAGTTGTTTGAGGTGTAGTGTGGGTGTTAACCTCCTCCTCTTGACTGTCTAGCACAATCTTGGCCGGAGAGAGCTTTGCTTCCAGTTTGGCTATGTAAGTGCGTCTCTCGCAGGTTGTAGTGTTGGGTGGTAGGAGGAGACCATTGTCTGTGTACATGAGGCAGTTGCCGCATTGCCCCAGTATGCCTAGATTCACCAGGTGGACAGGAGAAATCACCGGGAGCTGACCCTTGGACATGCCTGTTTAGGTGCTTTTTTGTAAAGTACAAGAGCTGTTTTCCCTTACCTTTGCAAGGTACTTTGCCATTATAGGCTGTTTAGTGACTATGATTAATTTCTCCTTATTGACAAGGAGAGATGAGTGCTTGTATCAGTTTCAGGCTTCCTAGTGCTTTCCAGCAGGTTCTAGAGCAAGTGCTAGTCACAGGGGTTCAGATTTTAGTGGTACTACTGAGAACCCAGCTAGTTCTAAGGGAAAATTTGAAGAGCACACTTTCTGGCACCTGGAATAGTTTAACTGTAGCCCCACGATGCTGCATGATGCAAAAAATGTGCAAACACACGCGTTTTTAAGCCAGAAAGTTGAAAGGGATAGAAATCAGCCCAAAATGGCTAATAAAATTACAATTTCAGAGCTGGAAACCACTCCTCTAGTGTTAGCTAGGCAGTACAATGCTCACCACTCCCACTGGTAAGCAGTAGGACTTCCCTCTACCACAGCAAGGTCTGGATAGCTCTGAACACAGAAAATAAAGTCCTGAGACAAACAAAGCCTGGGATCTGGACTATACTGGCTAGGAAAGGTAGGAAACGAGCAAACCAGATAGTACTTTTATTTTGGTTAAAACAGACTAAACAATGCAATAATACAGTAAATAAACACAGAAAAGGCTAACACACTTGAGTGTGTAGTCCTAAACAGTAAATGCAATTAAAACTCTTCAAAATTAGCAATTTAAAACTTTTTAAATGAAGTAAGGCAAGTGCACAACTGAAAAACGATTTAAGAGGCAGTAATACAGTAGAATAAGTAGCTAGTCTACATGTACAGAGAAGTCTATCTATACAGAAAAGCAACTAAAACACACAAACAATTCAGATGCAGTGCAACCTAGAGCACTTGAGTTGTAGCAATATTAAGGCAAATACAGTTATAATAAATGCACTAAAGTATACTCTATATTTCCAAAATGTTTGAGAAGCACAGTCAGAACACAAGGAGATTCAGGCAATTTTTTTTTTAGAAAGGGAGAAAGGAAGAACAGAAGGCCTTCTCAGATGTTCTCTCTGTATTAGGTAGAATGAGTTAGTGATACTAGACTGGGAGGAGTGTCCCAGATCAAATTTACAGTAGGAGTGGGAAACTGCAAAGCCACCATGTATAACAACAAGACACCAACAGGGTGGGAGGGTGAAGACCAATACTAAAGCTATTAGCCTACACTCCTTAGACAGTAAACACTACAGAAATCTTTATAACAGCAGTGAGCCACAAAATTAAAGTTTTTAAACAGATAAAGGAGCAAAGAGACTTTACAGAATGCTTTTAACTGCAAACAAATCAGTCACCCATGCAGATTAGTTAATAGCAATAAAATACAGTAAAAAGTATGCAGCAGGCAATAAAAAGTGCTATATATATAAATTGCTAGAAGCAATAATCAGTATAAATAAGCCAAAAAAACAGGATACTTATATATCTCAGAAAAGAGTTGTAGTCAGTGCCTTTCCTCCACTCTGAGGGGATTTCTGTCTATACACACTGAGCAAAGTTAGGGTTTAAATACCAGAAGATATAACCTTAGACAACTTTTATTTTTCAAAAGGTTAGGTCTGGATTTGAACTGTGAGGAAATGGTTGGGTGATATTTCAGTGATAAAATAATATGATAATAAGAATAATAGGGAACTTCAGAAGAGTCAGCTGCCTCATAGATTGGGGGCAAGTCTGTCAAAAGAAGCTTGGTATAAAGATCAGATATATTTTCTTATAACTTTTGTTCAAACAGTTTCTTAGGAATTTTTTAGCTGGGCATGGTATAATGAAAGTTATGATTCAATGGTCCCTAAGGGCTGAGACATGTATTTTAATACTGGATACTTTCTTTGAGGAGTGCATGAGGAAAGAAGTAAAGTTATTATACAGTAATAGGCGAAGTACAGCCATGCTGTCTAATGCACAGCAACAGCAGAGAAGGTCAGGTGCATCAATGTCAGTGCCCCCATGGTATAAGTAAACAAATAAAATCAGGCCCAAATGGAACTACACTCTATATAGGTGCATCGCCTTCACTAGGCAGCCCTAAAATGTGAAAACTATCTCTACAGTAAGAGCCAGTCTACTCACAGCAGGCCATTTCTACTTCTTATTCAGATGGATTTGTGATAAACGTAATTCCTTTCCACTGCAGTCCCCATACCCCAATGCATACAAACTGTGCCCCATTCTACCTCCCACAACCCTGGCCAGATGAGTTTTCACCATTTTTGTCTAGCATGGCTTGTACCTGTCCGTTGCCAGGGTGCTATGCGCTCTGCAGCTGGCAGCTATGTCACGACTGCATTTTCATTCTCCATGGCACATTGCTGAAGTCACGGATTATGTACACAGCCAGTCTGGATTAGCTGATCTGGATATGGTGCAACAGTGATTAGCTGCTACCTTGTATTCCATTATCAGCTGGTTGAGGAGAATGTGCGTATATGTTTCAAAAGCTTCAGAATCATTATTCAAAATGCAAAAGCATTGAATCAAAAATTATCAAAATGCCAACATTTTGAAAAACAAACTCACTGAAACACTGAAACATAAAACTAAAGATAAACAAATTAAAAAGGAAGCCAAATAGTTTTCTTTCCCAATGCAAAAAAAAAAAAAAAACTACATTTATACCAAAATGTATATAAATACTGATATGGGAAGGTTTTTCCCCCCTAAAGTGAGTTAGGGACAATAACATGGTTAGGGTTAGCATGCATTAGTAAGGTAGGCAGGGGAATTCCAATGAAATTCATGTGGTATTAGTAAATGAAAGCTCTAAACCAAAAAAATAGGCTGTGGTAACTTTTCTTTCAGTGTTATGAGGTTCTTATTTGTCCTTTTTATGCTTATACATTTTGTTCTATAATAAAAAATCTCCTGAGTTTATTATGTATATGTTTAGCTATAACTATGTCTATCTAGCTCTCTCCCTCTCTCTATATATATATATATATATATATTTAGATAGATATAGATATACACATCATGTATATATCTAGAGAAAGAAAGACAGATACATAGACATAGACATATTTATACTAGTTACCTAAACTTCTTCTTCTTCTTTCGGCTGTTTCCCGGTTAGGGATCACCACAGCGAATCACCTGTCCACTCATGATTGGCAGTGGAGTTTTACGGTGTCGAGTTGCCAGCCTGGTGCCCAACCTTCCACAGAAGGTACACAGATGCACACACTCATACCTACGGCCAACTTAGAGTGCCCAATCCACCTACAGCATGTCTTTGGGATGTGGGAGGAAACCGGACCGCCTGGAGGAAACCCATGCGACTGCAGGGAGGACATGCAGACTCTGCACAGAAGGCACCCCAGCCGAGGATCGAACTGGAAAACCTCTTGCTGTGAGGCGACATACTAGTTACCTAAACTAACACTAACCAAATGCATATGTGCAGTGTATACTATACATATTGGCCTGGGGTTTTTCCTGCATTATAAATGATAAACTAAGAAGTGAATAAAACAAAAGAAGAGAAGAGAAAATAAATAAAGGAAGAAAACAAATACAACAAAACATATACTGAAAAATGGAAGGTGGATTTTCTATCTAAATTAATACCTTAATCATTTCTCCTGTAATGACATACATGTCTATGAGTGAATATTTGGCAGTACTCACATGTGAAAACAGATCACTTCTTAGGTGCCAATGGCAATTCCTGTAAATTTCCTAGTGCACAGTGTACAGACATGATTTTCTGACTCATTTTCAGGTAACCTTGGAATGTTTATTAAAATAATTTACAGTTGTATAAGTAAACTTACCATAACAGTAGATGTCTGACTGATTAGTGTTGTAGTAGTCTACGCTACATGGGTTATACCTGCCAAGGAAATAACAGCCGGTCAGCTTCCAAAAGCTTCTGGGTGCCTTCCAACCACCCAAACAATTAGTCAGCTCAAGCTAAACTGACCAAAAAAGATAGGTTTGGGTGTCAAGCCCTTCAGAGTTTTAATGCCAAAAGAAGGACAATGCTAGGAACAAGAAAAAATAGATGTCCACACCCTGGAATAAACATCACACCAAAAAACAAGATGGGATGGAAGAAGGGAGCAGCTACTGCCACAGTCATCATCTAAATGGCTACTGTTACACTAAGTTTACTTACACACTGTACTCTGTTCATCATATTTATCCCTACTGCAGTAGCCTAAGCTATATGGATAGATTACCATAACTTACAAATTTTAGCAGGTGAAAGGGATCCTAGCAATGGCTGATCTAGACCTAGAGAAGGAATCAAGCGTGTAATGTCTTGTAAAGACATGAGGATCAAGTTGCTACTTCTAAAATATTTCTAGAACCCAACCTTTTCCAAAAAGCCACATGTAAAACCAAAGCCCTGCTAGAATGTGTCTTGACCTTGCCTGAAATAGTTTTGTTATGGTGAGTATAATAAAAAAATATTACTCTGAGACAATTATTTGGAAATAGTTTGTTTTGACACACATTGTCTCTTCTTCTTACCTTCAAAAGAAATTAATAACTGATCCTAAGATCTGAAAGATTTATTTCTGTCAAGATAGTACCTGAGTTGTCTGTGAGCATCCAAGGTCTGGAGTATCCTTTCTCCCTCATTTTTAGGTTCAGGAAAGAAATTCGGAGGTGGATAGTTTGGCTTAAAGTAAACTTGGATTCCACTTTAGGCATAAAAGAAGATTTGGTTCTCAAAAAAAAAAACTTGTCTCTGTGGAAAATGAGGCAGGGTTGATGCACCATAGGAGCTTGCAACTCAGATACTCTTCTTGCAGAGGGCAAAGCAATAAGTCAAACTGTTTCCATATTAACAGCCTCAAGTCAGCCAGATTAGTTGGTTCAAACAGAGCAGGTGTTATCTTATCTAACACAAAATTAAGATTCCAAGGAGAGGCCTATGTTTTTCTTGGATGCCTGTTATGTAAATCCCCTTTCAAAAATATGTTAAATTGAGAATACATTGAAAGAGGAGGACCCTTGGGCAGACATGCACAAATGTCTGATAAACAAGCCTTGAGAGAGGAGTCAGAAAAACCATAGAGAGTAGTAACTCATGCAAATACTGTAAAACCAGAGAAAGACTAACCCTGAAAAGGTGCTGGGTATGTTCTTCGCACCAGATATAAAACCTTTTCCATTTACTAATATATGAATTTCTAGTAACAGGATTTCTTGCCTCCATTAGTATCTACTTCACATCCTCAGTAAAAAGGTGCTCACAGGAAAATAAGACCCCATCATCCAGGCTGTCGGTTGAAGTTGATTGGAGTTGGGGGTGTCCAAACAAAGGTTTGCAGTATTAAGCGAAGTCAAAAGCTAACGTTCACCAGAAGACAATTTAATGAAGCGCTTTTCATCTGCACTGTGTGCAGACTTCTTCAGACATACAAAAAACCTTTTAAAAACTTCCTTTAAAAACATTTAAACTGGTATAATAAACCAATCATAACACACAATTAACTAAGGTGATTAATTAGGGCTGCTGCATTGATTGTTAGCATGCACCATGAAGTAAGCTCAAAGTAAACTTTTGTGCAAAACCCTCCATGAATAACTGGAACAGCGACTGTCAAACACACTAAAGACACTTTGTGGCAAAAGCATAAACTTAAAAATTAACACAGTAAAAGTAAACAAAAGTTTGCAAACCAAAGCTCATACTAAAATTTTAAACTTATATAACAAATAAAGTAAAACTAACAAATGTATGTAAGCAAATTACAGCAAATATATACATAGTTCATTAATGGTAAGCCAAGGAAGTTACTTAACCATGATATCTTACCCTCACCTTTTCAAACTTTTCAATTTAAGAATACTGCTTATAGAGCAGGACTCATTGAGACCTGGGAACATACAAGCATTCAGTTTGATTTGCCAGGTTAGTTCTAATTCTTCTAACAAGAGGTGTAAGGGTGCCCCCTTCTGTCATTAATCACCTGGTCTATTACTACAAATTTAAAACTATGATTCTTATATTTTAAAGTGTGTTTAGCTAGTGTGTTGTCCAATTTGTTCCTAGTTATTGCATATTGATGTTCATAAATGCGTTCACGGAGCCTACGCTCAGTTTTTCCAACATAGAACGCAGGGCAACCTTGACATACTGCCATATACACCACCATTTTAGAGTTACAATTATACCTGCTCCTTACCTTACATTGAAAGTTCTGTGTAGTGACTCTGTTAGTCTCTATTATGTATTTGCAATAACTGCAACTTTGGTATTTGTACATGCCAACAGTTCTCGTAAACTTAGAAACAGATTGTTCTAACAGTGACTTCAAGTTCTTACCCCTTCTAAACATAATAATGGGTGGTCACCAACTTTAGTTGCAAAAGTGGGATTACTCATGAATAATGCCCAATTTTTCTTTATGCTCTCAATACATTGATAACTGCAAACCTTTGTTTGGACATTTTGGTATTTATTTTTGTTTACATTTGGAGTCGGGGGTGTATCAAACACCCCTGATCTTGTTTGAGTAAATCCATTCTGTATGGAAACATGTGGTAATTGCCACTGGCCATTTCCAAAAGAAGGGAGAACCACTGTTGCCTAGGACAGAAAGAAGTCATCATAATCATCTTGGGGGATTTCTTCTGAATCTTCAGAACTACCCTGGATTCAAGTGGAAAAGGTGGAAAAACATACAGGAATATTCCTGTCCAAGGAAAAGAAAAAGTATCTGTCTTCCAGGCCTTCTAGCATGGAGTTCTGGATCAGAATCTTGTCAGTCGATTATTCAGACAGGAGACAGATATGTCTACTCGAGGAACTCTCCACAGATGGATGAAATCTTAGAAGACTCCTGATCTAGTTTTAGTTCATGAGGATCTGCTCTTGTCCTGCTTAACTTGTCTGCAGCACAGTTTTGCTCTGACAGAATGAAGAATGCCTGTAGATTGAGATTGTGCAGTGTAGCTATATCCCAAGCTAACATGGATAGTCCGTAAAGGTGGTACAATCAGGTTCCCCCTTTCTTGTTGATGTGCCATATGTCTGGTATAGTCTGTAATAACTGGAGGAGGTTCTGGGGGACCAAAGATGGCTCAGACAGTTGAGTGGGTTGATCATGGCAAGCAACTCTTTTCTATTTATGTGACTGCATTTGCCCTTGGTGTCCCACACACCTTGCACTTTTATCCTGCTTGAAACTGCTCCCCAAGCAAAGTCTGAGGTGTCTGTAATGACTGACTGCTTTAGAGTAGGGAGGGAAAAGGGGAGACCTTGATTTAGGGAAATGTATAGTCTCCACCAAGTGATTTCTCTTCTAACAAACCCCAGCACTGGAATTTGAAAAGGCAAAGGATGATGGTGCTGGGACCAATGGAATTTCAGAAACCATTGTATCTTTCTCATGTGGAGTCTTTCCAGGAGAATCATAGATGCCATGAGACCCATAATCTTGAAAAATTCCCTTGCAGTGATCACAGTCTGAGTGGAATACATTAGAAATAGATCTAGATCTAGATATATTTCTCCTTATGAAAGAAAAGCTTTTGGAACTGAGGTGACTGGCTGGCACTCTAGGAACGCTATCCTGTGTGAAGGACTCAACAAAGACATTTGAATGGTCTCTTGGAATACCACCTGAAAGATTCCTGGCACTTTGAAAAAGGCTTTACAAAGATATGCAAGTCATTTAAATATGAAAAAAATGTGGATACCCTGTTGCCTGCAATGAACTGTAACTGGAGTCAGCCTCTTTATGAACCCTCTGGTGCAGTGGATAGTCCAAATGATAAGGCACAGAACTGATAATGTCATCCAGACACACAGAACCTTAAGAAGCACCGGAAGTCTGAAGGAATGGGAATATGATGATAAGTAGCTTTTAAAACTAGTGTTACCAGGAAACTTAAATGAGAAAACAAGGTAACAGATTGTAAAGTGACAGCATTCTGAACTTGGGCACTATCACAAACAGGTTTAGGAAAGAAAGATCCAGAACCGTTCTCCAAGTATTTTCTTTCTTTCTTTGGCCCTAAAAACATCAATGAATAAAAACCTTTCCCAATTTGGGAAGGAAGAACTGATTTTCTCACTCTCTGAGACAACATATGTTGAAGAACAAGGGTAAAATTGAAAAGTCTCATCTGGTGGATGAGGAATCACCCCCTGGAAAGCAGGAAGTTCCTCCCACTGCCAACTGTAATCTAAATGACTGAGCTTCATAACTCATTAGTCTGAGCTTCAGAACTCATTTGTCTGAAACTATCTGTTGCCCAACAGAAAAGTGGAGATTCAGACTTTGTGGAAGGGAAAAGGGGCTGCCATGGTGGGAGGGGGATAAAGGTCCCTTAAATAGTCATTCTGACTTGTTGGAATGTCCTTGGTTTTTGGATGTTCCTGAATTCTTTTTGGAACCCCTCCCCCCATCATTTCTTCTTAAATGTCTGCTTACCTGTATTTTGTTGAGACTGTTTCTTTGTATGTTTGTTTGTTTGCTTGTTTATTTTTACTGAAATTGTATGAAGGGTTAGAAAATCCTTTGGAAAATTTGGAAAAGGAGGGCTGAAAACTCTTAGAGATTCCCTGAATCAACTTAGCCACTTTCATCAGCCTTTTTGTTAACCTCTGCAGCAGGGAGACCAAAACTAAATCTCTATTCAAAGAAGAATTTAAAACCTCATTTTTCACATCATCTTGGAGATACTAAGAATGCTCCAGGCAAACCTCCTGTAAACAGTACCAGTAGCCAAAGCCCTGGAAGAAGTATCAACCAAGTCATACACACACTGTAAATAATGAATTGTGACCTATAACATTGAAGAATAAATTATTTCAAGCAAATTTTTCCTCACAAGAAGAAACTGCAGACATCACATTCCTCATACCGTCACAGTTAGTTAGAATAAACTTTATGAGCCTGACAATTCGTTTTTTAAATCAAAGTTGCAGAAGCATATACTTTTCCCTCATTTGTATCGATAATCTTCCCATCTATGTCAGAAAGGGTAGGACTGGAACTGACCGAATGTTTAGCTGCAGTAAGATTAACTAAAGCTATAGCTGCTGGGTCAGGTTTGAGAATAATTTATAAAATGTAAAAGGCTGAGGAACTTTATATGTTCAATCCACCTTTGAGGGGTAGCAAGGTGACTATCAGGAAGATTTCAGGCCATGATACACGCATCTTCCAAAGCTGATAGAATTGGAGGAATGTGTAAAGGTTCTGGAAAATCCTTATGTGACATCTCATAGTATTTTTTGTGGGACAAAGGAACCGCAGTATTTTCCCACTGAAAATAGTGGCACATTATGGAAGTATTTTCAGAGAAACAGAAACCCACTACTGGGAGAATCAGGAATTAGGCTCTACTCTGAATCTGAATCAGAAATCTGTGAAGAGAGCACTGTACCTATCCCTTCATCTTCCTGTCCAGATTCAGAATCTTGAATCTCTTCAAGAAAAGAGGTATCTTCCTTTCTTTTATCAGAATCCATCTTGTAAGGAGGATCCATAGCCTGAATTAAATCCTGAGTAAGACCTTGTAAACTACTCCTGTCTAAGGGAATTAGAAGAGAAGTAGATAGATGTTTTGACAGGAAAAATGGGTCCAGCATTGTTATTAATGGTAGCACCAACTTCTCCAGGGATGGACACATCATACTGACTAACAGAGAAATGTTCTCTCTTCCCTCTCCCAGGACTAACAAGAGTGGCTCTCCATTGCCCATTGATGGGACCCCAAAAGCTGCAGAGGATGTGGCTAACTGGACCATAGTGGCTGCAGGTGCTACACCAGAGAGGTCCAAGGTAAAAACAGAGTGTTCTGAGGAACAAGCTATGGCCACAGCATAGTCACCCATCTGTGACTGGGGAAAATTGCTAGCCTGTTGTGGTGGCAAAGGCAGTTTGCTAAACTTTTTCTTTTTGTGGCTGTAAGAAGGAATGACTGAGGGACTGTTAGTTTGTTCCATGGTCAAGCCACAAATGGTGCCTCTTTCCTGGGGAAAACATGCAGAATGAAAAAAGTATAACAAGTCATATTTTTATACAAAAAAACATAGTGAAAAGCTCTTTAAGACATTTTGCCAAACACAAAGATTAAACTAAACACAATTTCTCCATAGAAAAATGGACACAAAAAAGAATGCTGCCATTTAAAAGTACAGCAGAGTCTTGCGACAAACACATACTCCTAGCTTAAAAATAACTCCCCTTATCAGAAAAGTACATTAAAATAATACATTTTTAATGTGGAAGATTTGTTCCCAAAGGAAACTTATCTGCCCAGTAAAATAACAGCACAAGCTGACCGGCAATCCTTGAAAGCCTACAGATGGGTGCTCTGTCCAATGTCAGTAAAGCACTGAAGGTACCCTGAAGCTTTGGAAGCTGGTGAGCTGTTATATCCTTGGCAGGATATATAGCTTAGGCTACTGCAGCTGTGATTCATTTGATGAACATTATACTGTAAGATAAACTGAATACATGTTATATCAAGAATAATTACTCCAAAATGCTGGAATTTCAAATTCATCTCATGTGTGTACCATTTAGTATGTTTACTCACTTGATAGTTTAAAGAGGTCACTGAACTGGTTTAATTGTTTTTTTTTTTTCATTTTCTCCCTTTTCTCTGAGTTACTGTGATGGCAGAGTTAGCACACACACACACACACACACACACACACACACACACACACACACACACATATATATATATATATATATATATATATATATATATATATATGTATATAAGAGACAGAGAACTGTATATATGTATGTATGTATACATTTCAAAGTTTGTGAGTTTGCTCTATATCAGGAAGAGTGGGAGAGGGTTGGCTTTTGCAAAAGGAAGTTTTGGTGTATTACACCTTTGGGAGTTTCACTATTTTGAGGTGCGATCTCCCAAAGGTTTACATGTTCTAGTTTCACTTAATCACTTGTTGGGTAAATGAGATCCATCTATTCATAGTAAGTGAAAAATTTATAGAATGTGTGACATGAAGTTGGAGATTACAACATCCTCGAAAAGTGAATCATAGTACAGAAGTGTGCGAAAAAATGTCTGGGATTCAGAGACTGTGCTGCTAAAATTAGCATAGGTAGTATCCAAGTGCAAGGTTTATGTAATGCAAAGACACAGAACGACTGCTATATGGAAAAACTAGTGTGCCATGCAGTGCATAATAATGAGTGCATAATAAAATAGAAATAAGGAACCTCAGAAAATTAGGTATATTGATTACTCAAATAAAGGAACCCAAGATGGTGCAGCTATTCAGAAACATATAAAACTGGAATGCTGCCCAGTAATTGGGAATGATCTGATTTATGGTGTAGAGCAGATGGAATGTTAGAAATAGCAGCAACAGATATAACAGCATGTGTTGGGAAATGCTATAAGAACCACTGCCTGCAATGTTGCACATTGTGGCCCACAACAACACTGTAAGAGGTGCATGTAGTCTGATGAAGTCTCAAGCCTATGAGCATTATTTACAGAGAATAAAACACTTACTGTTTCTGTTTTAATTTGTTTATAATAAATGGCAATATGTTAGTATTGCAGGTCCATTATTCCCTCCATGGAGAACTTTACTATGTTTTGGAGACTTTGTTATTTATCTGTTTATTTATTTTTGCATCGGAAGCAGCATTCTACGTTGCTTAAAAAAATCACTTTCCTAATTAGGAAAGTACATTAAAATAAGATTTTAATGTAGAAGTATTTTCCCCCAAAGGGGACTTATCTGCCCAGCAAAGGAACAGTACAAGCAGACCTATGAGATCTTCAAAAGCCCCCAGAGAAGCACTCAATTATCAGGAAAACCCAAACCTGTATTTTTATTATCTCTGCTTGAGCTGACTAAAGGCTTGAGTGCATGGAAGATGCCCTGAAGCTTTGCAAGCTGGCTAGCTGGTAAATCCTTGGCAGGGTATAATCCATATAGCTTAGGCTTCTGTAGCACTGAGCAATATGATGAACATATGTGGCTCTTAATGTGATACTCTAAAACAGTTCACACTGCAGGACAGACTAAATACATGCCATATCAAGAATGGCTACCTCAAAATGCTGGAATTTTAAAATCATCCCATTTTATACCAGTTGGTATGTTTATTCATTGGTTCATAGGTTCATAGGTAGGTACTAGTCTATCTGCCCTAGGGCATTTATAAACCTAGCCAGTGTGTGTCAGCTTTCGCTGCCCCATTGATTAATTAACTGAGCCTCTGTCAAGAAGAGCCAATGAAGTGATCCCAGGGGTGTATTTTCTGTTACCCATCCACTCGTCAAGGTTTCTCTTGAAGAGTGTTAGTGAGGTGCTCTGCCTAATGTAGTTAGGAATTTTGTTCCAAAGCATGGGGAGTCTCTGTGACAGGAATCTATCCCTCCAGCATGTTCTATTTATTGTTGTGGCAAGGCTTAGCTCACTAGAGTGAGTGGCTCACAGTGACTTGGATTTCATTAGGTGCAGCATGTCCAAAAGTTCTGAGTTGGACATAGCTTTGTAAGTCAGGCAGAGATCACCTCTGAGTAAGCAATATGCCACTGAGTACAGCCAGACTTTTTCCAGTTGTGCTGCATAGGACATATGTTTGAGGACTGTAATCCTCTTGGCGGGGTACTTTTGTGGTCTTTCCAGCTGTTGGAAGTGTCTTGTGAGGTACATCCCAAATGGGGCATTGTACTCTATGATGGGTCTCATGAGTGATGAGTAGAGGGGCACTATAATCTCTTTATTTCTAGATGCTAACCCTTTAGTAATTAGATGGGCTACATAGAAGGATTTCCTAACTACTTTGGCAATATGATTGTCAAAGGAGAGATTACTATCTACCTGGGTCCCCAGATCTCTTATAACTCTTCTGTATTAAGGGGGCTGCCACCTATGTGGTAATTCATGGGTGTTTTGTTTTTTCCAAAAGGGATGACTATGCATTTTTTGGCATTTAGCTTGAGACCATGACTTCAACACCAGGTGTCCGTCTCACTAAGGCCCTTTTGGAAAATGTCCGTATCAGCCGGAGAGTCAATTATGGCTCCCAGCTTGCAGTCATCGGTGGATGTGGTTAGCCATAGTCCTCCTGTGTTTGCCTGTACTTCTGAGAAGTATATGCTGAACAGTAGAGGTCCCAGGACTGAGCCTTGTGGGACACCACTTGTGACTGGTTTAGAGTCGGACCTGGAGCCTGCTATTCTTACTGTGTGAGTTCTGTCTGTAAGCCAGTTGGCAACCCATCTTGTGACGTAGGGGTTTATGTTCAGGCTGGTGAGTTTTTCTTTAATTCTCGAGTGGGGAATGGTGTCAAAAGCCTTGGCGAAGTCAAGGTAGGCTGTGTGAATCACCTTCCCCTCATCTATGGCCTTAGTGACTGTCTCGAAAAAGTCAACCAGGTTTAGTAGGCATGATCTGCCCTTAACAAAGCCGAACTGGGTTGGGTCAAGTATTTGGAGGTTCCCAATATCTTTGTTAATGAGTTCCATGATGATGTGCTCCATAGCCTTGCAGACCAGGCTAGTCAGGCTTACGGGGCGATAGTTACCAGGGTCAGTTGTGGCCCCTCCTTTGTGGAGTAGAATAACCGTTGCTGTGTGTCATTCTATGGGCACTTAGCCTGTGGAGAGGCTGAGGTTGAACAGTGTGTTTAGGTGGGGGGTTAGTTCTTTCTGTAGTTTATGCAAGACGCAGCCTGGGACACCACCTGGCCCCATTGACACTGTGCTTTTGGCTTTTGAAAGGGCTGTTTTCACCTGTGCATCTGTGATTTCTGGGACACTACACTTTTCCGGTATTGTTGTGGGCCCTTTTGGGGGTGAGAGGGGGGTGAAGTTTGCACTGGATCTATCTGCCAGGATGTTGGCAATATCAGTAGGTTCCGTATATTTTGTGCTATTTTGCATTAGCTCAGAGCATATCTGCGAGTTGCCACTTAGATTCTTCACATAGCTAAAGAAGGCTTTGTGGTTATCTTTTGAATCCTTGGCTATTTTTCTTTCGAAGTTAGCCTTGGATGATTTTATGAGGGACCTTAGGTTCTTACTGATACTGATCAGGGATGTCTTTCCTTCTTGGGATTTGCTTTTTTCTGAACTAGTTTCTTCCTTCTGTTTTATAGCCTGTTTATGGCAGGGGTCCACCAGACTGGTTTCCTTCTCTTAGGGGAGTGAGTCTTGGTTTTGCTAGGGATGGCATGATCCATGCATCCTTGTAGGTGCTCATAGAGTGCATTTGTAAAGGTTCCTGCATCTTGGACACTGTTATCCTTTAGCGTGGGGGGCTGTGAAACTTACCACCTCTGTCTTAAGTAAGGTGAAGTTTGCTATAGAAAAGTTTTTTACTGTGATTTCCTTGATTGTGGGTGGTGGTGTGGTGTGGACATCCAGAGTGATTAGTTTATGGTCTAATATAACCAGTGATGGGTTGACCTCTGGTGCAAAACACCTGTCGCCCATACTGGTGATGACCAGGTTCAATATGTTTTCACCTCTGGTAGGGGAGTTTACCAGCTGATCCAGGGCATTTGAGTTGATAAATTTCAGGAAGTGCTGGACCTGGGAGTTTGTACTTGAGTAGTTTTCCCAGTTAACAGTAGGGTAATTGAAATCATCCAATATCAGGGTGTTCGGTAGGACCTTCATGTATTCCAACATCTCCAGAAAGGCGGAGTGGTGGTCCTGGGTCATGGAGAGTGATCTGTAGCAGGCCATAATTTGCATTGCAGATTTGCCTGATGTTAGTTGCACATGGATGATCTCAGCGGTATCATGCTGCGCCACTAACCTGGAGGTGTAGGTATCCTTGATGAATATGGATACACCCCCTCCTTTTGTGTTTCGGTCCATGTTCTGTGGTCGAAATGTGTGGTATGAGTTGTAGCCCAGTAGTGCTGGGGTGCTCTGTGGAGCCTTGAACCAGGTTTCAGTTACTGCACAGATGTCGACATTCTCCATACTGAGGAGTGCTTCGAGTGTGTGCATTTTAAGATTTAAGCTCCTGGCGTTGAGTAGCATAACCCTCATTTTTTTATTTATGCTGTTTACGGAGGTGGGTTTGACTTTTGAGCCTTGCCTAAAAAAGGCACTATAGGGGCAGCAAGAGCCTTGGCCAGTATTCAAAAGCCTAGGGGTGACAGGTGCAAGCCATCTCATGTGAAGCAACGAGGCTTGTCGAGCATGTTGTCCCAGGCTGACAGACACTGGATCCCATTTGAGTGACACCAGAAGCTTAGCCTATTGTTGAAATTGATCATTTTTTTCTTTATACTGCGGTATCATTCTTGGTGAGGGCAGGATGCTACTCAGAGTCAGGGTCATACCTGCCTGGGCTACATGATCAGATAGCTCTTCCATGTCTCTTTTCATGTAGTCCAGGGAGGTATATCTCAGGTCTTTCACACCAACATGAACAATGACAGAGTCATATTTGTACTTGTTCTGGAGTGACCTGAGTGCTTGTGTCATGTGGTGGATTCTGGCTCCCGACAGGCAGCTAACAGTAACCTTCTCCTTGTCCAGCCTAGTGAGTAGGACGTCAGTGTGCCTGACTATAGAGTCACCTATTACTAGTGTGTTAGGTATGTTATTTTGCCTTAAGGGCTGTGATTGTGCAGCACACTGATTTTGTGTTTTATGTGTTGTCTGGTTTGTGATGGGAGGTACATGTTTTTTGGGTGTCTGCTTTGGAGGTCTCCGACCCTTTTGCAGGTTTTTATTTAGAGCCTCTGAGTATGATTTCATGTATTTATGTGGATTTTTTGCCAGTGCTGGTTTAGTATGTCTATGTGAGGCTGGAGGTGTGGTGCAAGTGTTAACCTTCTCCTCATGACTGTCTGTTCCAGTCTTGGGTGGAGAGAGCTTAGCCTCCAATTTAGCTATATAATTGCATCTCTCGCATATGTTAATGTTTTGTGGTAGGAGGAGAGGGTTGTCTGTGTACATGAGGCAGTTGTAACATTGCCTCAGGATACCCAGGTTCACCAGCTGGACTGGAGAGTATACCTGAAATTGCCCTTTGGTTATGCCTGAATAGTAGGGTGAGCTGCTTAGTCACTTGGTTGGTGAGGGGTGAATAATGAGCCTTTCCCTGCTGGGCAGTCAGGGTATATCAGTGCTTGCTATTAGGTCTGAGTAAGTGCTGGACTGTAGGATGCTTTTTAAGTGCTTAGGTTGAGAGTTAGACTACTTTCAAGGGAAAAACTAAAGAGAAGACTTGGTGGAGCCGGCAATAATTTAGCCCTAGCTAACCGGTGTTGCCCGGATGTGCAAAACTGTGCAAACACGGTTTTTATAGCAGGGAAATGAAAGAGATAGAAATTAGCCCAAAATGGCCTATAAACTACTAACTTCTGGGCTGGAACCACACCTTCAGGGACAGATGGCTGCTCAAAGCTCCCTCTCTCACAGGTGAACAGAGAAACCTCCTTCTATCCAGGTAAGGTATGGGCAACTCAGAAACTTGTAACACAGCCCTGAATTCAGCACTAGCCTGAAAACTGGACTATACTAGCTTGGAAAGGTGAGAAACAAGGAAAACTTTTTTTTTTGAAAAGATAAGGCAAAAACAGAAATACACTTAAAACAGCTTTAAACAACTACAAACAGTAAAAAATGCACTTAAAAACAGCTTTAGATGACTACAAGCAATCAGAAAAGGCTTTTAAACATATTACCCAATTAACCAGTAAAAAAATCTCAAAACTGAGACTTTTGTAGTTTAAAGATGCCATAATGTGTTATTAATGATTGCCAAGTTTTGTCAAAATAAAAGTCTCTGGATCATCTTGGCATAGCTTCATATTTTAGAACATCTATCATTTTACGTTAATAGGAGAAATCCTTCATCCTGTTTAATTTCCAGTACCTTAAATATTGTAGCAACATAAATTCAGTCCCTTACTTTTAGTGATATAGGGTTATTGTTTTATTAAAAGATTGTGTTTCTGAGTTCCTGCTTGTCAGTTTTTATCTCACCCATAATCATGGCTCATGCAGGGGTCAATATATTACATGATGAATATCTCAAAAGCCATACAAGGTATTAGCACATAGAACAGATATATGAAAAATGAAATGATGTTCCTCAGGCCATTAAGTCATACATGTATATTAGATAAGTGACAGAGCTCTACAGGACACTGAGAAACTTGTATTTGTCTGACATATTTTTACAGAGACTGTGATAAGACACATTGCCAGCCCCAAAAGAATAAACTAATTAGAATTTCTCTACAGAAAAAACGTATGCTCCCACTTAAAAGTACAGTAAAATCTTGTGACAAACACAAACTCCAAAAATTAGATTTTATAGGTCATTATATAAGCTTATCTTACACTTTAAGACCTTTAGAATTCATCCATTCCAATTTTTTTATGATGCATTTCATTAAACTACCCAGAGTGAGTGCTGCACTAGAAGTCTGTGAAATGGAGGTTCTTGTAACATGTACTACATTTGCAATAAATACCCTTAAAAAACTGCAGGCAGTGCCATTCATGGATTCCTGATAGCGTTATGATATTGTAATACTTACCTTTGTGAATGTTTCTAGGTAAGTAAACACACACAAAAATCCAGAATCAAAGTATAGAACAAATTTGCATTATTTCTTTACATTTTAACTGGGTAAATGAACTGCACCATAGTGGACTTTTTTCTTCCATGCCTCAGGCCACAGGGTCAAGCAGTGCAAGTACACACATTTTACAGTACTGGGAGGTGAAAAGAAACTGTAGTAGCCTAAAACAGTTGAGATGCAATGTTTTATTTTCAGTTATGGGATAGTAGTTAACTAAATCCATGTGAGCTTGATTTTACCATCACTAATTATTTATTATACAAATAATAAGTTTTAAACAGAACTTGCTACCTATGAGTTTGGTGAGTATTACAAGATTTCACTTTAACCAGAAATGAGGATATGTAAGTTGTAAACAAGACTTTTACTGTGGCTTTTGTAAAACATTATCATTGATGTTTGTATGAAAATAAATGTTTTTCACATTACCTGGGATGCATCTCATATTTGTGTAGCTAATTAACACTGTCTACATGATACGTATTAATGTGGTTTAGTGCTGCTGTGTGTTAGTCGCATCAAGTGTTGTGCATGAAAGTTTACCCACAAGTTTTGTATCTGCTATGAAAGTTTTGTCTTCCTTTGGTTTTAATGAATTGATATTGAGGCTACTGATATCCTATGGCCTAGAAATTGACTTTTGAAACACATCCGGTGGTTAATATAGTTGTTTCTTGATTAGCTACAGGATTTTATTTAGTTTGTCATTTACTCTGCAACTGTACTTCTCTCAGAAATCATTTTAAGCTAAAACCCAAGTTAAAAAATACTTATTCTGTCTAGTCAAATTCCTTTTGAGGGTTATGTAGTACAGACGGAATTTTATCACGTTATTTTCCTGCTTAATATGACTGAGAATAGTATTGTAAATATTATACAAATAATATGAAATGTATATAACATAACCAGAATTATAGGAGAAAATACATTGGTGAAATGTCAGAAGCTTTAACAACAAAATAAATCAATAAAATGAATGATTTCAAATATTTCTTCTGAATAGAAGATGCTAACATAGGGACCATTAATGAAGCACACTGTTTAGTGATCCACAACACTTATTTCAAATTTCGAGGTATACCTCATTTCACTATTGAAGACCAGAAGTGATAGGTGTCAGGGATTTGTACTATCCAGTAAAAACTACCTTGTGCTCTGCCATCTTCCTAATCTTCATTTACTGAAATGAAGAGTCCCAGAATACTTTTACAGTTTTTGCACTGAAAGATTGCAGTACAATTGAGTACTGTTTTTAACCCCAGTAAGTATACAATTGTATAACTACAGAACTAGTATTTATAAAGTAAGAATTGAGTGGGGGTTGCCCCAATGGTTGAGGCAAGAAGACTTGCCTCTGTAAAAAAAATATGTTTTGAAGCTTCATCTTCAGGTTCATCCATTTTGTTTTCTATGAGTTAAATTGATACTGCAGTGGTGGTGCTGCGGTAGCGTTGTCGTCTCACAGTTAGACATTGCCCGTTCGATTCTCAGTTAGAGCGTCTTCTGTGTGGCGACACGCGTGAATGGGCATTCCTTCATTGAAGGTTGTGCACTAGGTCCAGTAAACCAGCACGTAAAAATCTACTGCCAATCATTAGCGGACCGGAGTTCCACTGTGGCAACCCCTAACCAGGAAAAGCCGAAAGACACAACATAATCAGTGAGTTATGCATTGATATATCACAGGAGATCCAGGTAGCAGTGTATTAACATTTGTAAAAAAGCATCTAAAAGACAGAAGCAAAGAGAAAAGCTGAAGACTAGATTTGTTTGCAAAATAATTAATACCCATGGCATTTCATATATTATTAAATGAATCAATTATGCTCTATCTATAAATCAATGCAAATACAGTCTTTATGTAAGATTTTAACTAACTGGACATTTACTAGGAAAGGTGAAAAATGTCAGATGAATATGCTAAAGTATTAAATGTCTGTGTTAATAAAAATGGAAAAAGATATAATATCAAATTAGGGAGGGCAATATCTCAGATATTATATAGATAAAACTATCTCTTTCTTCTCTGCCTATGGTCGTATCCTCTTTAATTAATATAGATTGTGATACTATTAAGTTTAACCTAATAGTAAAATCCAACTCACTCATGTATTAATAGTCCTTTTTATATAGTTGGAAATCATAATGCAATACATGTCAGTCTTGTGAAATGAGGTTGGGTTGCTCTTCCCACTGAAACAAGTCTGCTCAGGATACTTTTAGCCAGTCCTAGAATGTAGGCTGATTTCTGCATGCATGACCACATTACATTAAGACATGTATACTAGTAAATTCAACTAAAATTCGTCATGAAATCTTAAAATTAGTAAAAATTAGATTCAAAAGAAGAGATACTACTTAGTTTTCAAAAGTTACCCTACTCATAAACATCAGTCTGACATACATAAACTATTTACCTTTATTACCAAATCTTCTAACTCTAATTATGAACCCATTTTGATTTTAAAGGCTGACATTAATAATAAGACACCCTTTAAGTATGTATGAAAACTGAAAAGTAAAATGTATGACTGTAGCGTATTATGACATAGGAAATTAACTTACAGCAATGTTCCATACAAATTTCATAATCAGCAAAGGCATATTTCAGAGTGCCATAGATACAATTGGAAATATACTTTATATAACTACAGATGGGATCACTACAGAATATCAAAATTCCACAATCCTGAGACTCAAAATCCCGAAGACCAGAATCTTGAGATTGCGGAATCTCAAAAGTAGTGAATGGGGATTGCCGTACAGTGTGGAATGGGAACTTTGCCATTCATTCCACTGTAGTGCGATCTCGGAGTTGGTCTATTTAAGTTGAATGGGGTGTGGGGGGTGCAGGGGGGCTTGCCCCTCTGCATACAGTTAGAATAGTTTGTTGGATGTTTTACTTTTTTTTTTTTTATGTTTGAGATTCCGCAATCTCGAATTTCTGGTTCCTCGGGATTTTGAGTCTCGGGATTGTTGAATTTTGATATTCTGTAGTGATCTCCTACAGACATGTTAACTGCTGCTGCAAGTAAAATAAAAAAAAGTCAACTTCTGTGTAACCAGATATCATATAGAATGTAGAAAAACCTAACTAATCCCCTATCAGTCATGCTAGAGAGAATGTTAGCAAGTGAACATATACCTGACATATGGTAACATAATGTAGTTTTAGCAATTCAAGGAGATGGGGAGAGGGGATTCACATCAGGCCCTAATATCTTTGAACCCAAGAGCCTGACAAGTATTCTATGCAAAATATGAGCAGTCATACTACAGTTTTTTTTTTTTTCGGAATGACATGTTGGAACTAATTTCTGTTAGCAATAGAACAGTCTGGATTTAATAATGGGAGATCTTGTCTTTTGACTCTTACAGTTTTCTTTGAATATAGCAATTTCTAACATTTTAAAAGTCTACACAAACCAGCATTTAACACTGTCCAGTTAAAGTAAAAAAAATTGGACAGACTCTGCTAGCAACACAGCAGTGCTTTCCTATGCAAAGCTTTATTCTGACGTGTGAGAGGGCAGATGTAGGTGTGATATTTTGCATTTGTAACACAGACTATTTTGAAAAAAATTCCAAAAAGAATAATTTGGGACTGTAGTACTTTTCCCACTGGAACTGTGGATTCTCCCTTGCATTTTACAATGATGAGAGGATCAATCATGCTCAGGTGCTTGACAGCACATTTTGTAATGACTGGTCATTTGAATATTTTCCCCCAGTAGCACACTGGAGATATACATGAGGAAGGAGTCCATGCAGTGTGGTCATGATTACAGCCATTAGTCCATGTGCTCATCCGCAGCTTATCAATACCCAAAGCACTGATGATTAGGGGACAGGACCATACTTTCAACAGTCCAGACTTTTGCAGAACATTCAGATTTCGGACTCATACTTTTGATCTGTACCTTATAAAATGTGTGGTTTTTTTGGCAAATAAGTGAGGATTTAAATCACTAAATGACATACAGTTGATTTTCAGACATCATATCCTTCAGAAAATGCTTGCAAACACAAATATTGTTATTCTAGCAACTTTCTAAGTTTATAAGAGCAATATTTAAAATCTATCCTTATTTTGGGCCTTTGTTGCCTTTTATTTTTGGCTTTATCCAGATTTCTTACACTAACAGGTTGAGAGCTATGGGCAGAGCTTTTTGTCGAATGGTCTCTGTGGTTATCCACATCTATTGTGTTATAACTGCAGTATATTCTTTGTCACTGCAGCAGGGAAACACATAGGGATTCTGCAAATAAAGCTTTTCTGCTGTAGGTAATGAAAAATGTCTGCATGACTAAAGGCTGACACACACATTAGACATTTACACATTAGGCAATCAAAACTGTAACAATAGACATGGACTTTCAAAATGAAGTAAGAATCAAAATTTGCTGCAACATTAAAGACGTGTTTTGGGGGGTACAAAGAACCTTTATACCTCCTCACCAAGGGGTGTTGTACCCCTCACATGCCTTCAACATATACCAACCATGGGATCACTATAACCCAGAGTAAGAAGAATGCACTAAGGTATTACAGGCTTGGAAGTAGCATTTAGTATTCTCAAACATTTGGATTTCTGAGTTTCAGATATATGTGCATCAAATTTCTGCCTTGTGCTGAGTGAAAACACCAGAAATGAAAAAAAGTGGCAAAACTTAATTTACCAAGATGTACAACCAATTTCCCCACCTATTCCATATGAATGAAGTGAAAATGAAACAGAATCATTATTGTAGAGCCATAAAATGTATACCTCTGGGCTCAGAAGTGTATACATATATATATATATATATATATATATATATATATGTAGGTAGCAGTATTCATATTTTTGCATGAACTGCACAAATACTGTGTTCAATAAAAGCAAACAAGAAATAAAAAAATTATGTTCACAAAAGTGGTTTTGGGGGAAAGCCCACCTGCACCCTCTCAGACTCCTGTACCACATAAGCTCTGAAAATGCAGACTCCATTCCCAGACTGCACAGCCTCACATGTAAGAGCATACTCCTTTACCCCATGTAAGGACATACCCCTTTATCCCCTGTAAGAACATATTCCTTTACCCTCTGTAATGACATACTCCTTTATCCCCCATAAAGACATGCTCCTTTACCTCTGTCAGAACATACTCCTTCACCCCCTGTAAGGACATACGCCTTCATCCCCTGCAAGAACATACTCCTTCACCCCCTGTAAGAACATATTCTTTACCCCCTGTAAGAGCATACTCCTTTCCCCCTGTCAGAACATACTCCTTCATCCCCTATAAGAACATACTCCTTCACCCCCTATAAGAACATACTCCTTCACCCCCTATAAGAACATACTCCTTCACCCCTTGTAAGAACATACTCTTTTACCCCCTATAAGAACATACTCCTTCACCCCCTATTAGAACATACTCCTTCACCCCCTGTAAGAACATACTCCTTCACCCCCTATAAGGACATACTCCTTCACCCCCTATAAGAACATACTCCTTCACCCCCTATTAGAACATACTCCTTCACCCCCTGTAAGAACATACTCCTTCACCCCCAGTAAGAACATACTCCCTTATCTCCAGTAGGGACGTACTCCTTCACTCCCTGTCAGAACATACACCTTGACCCACTGTCAGAACATACTCCTTCACCCCCTATAAGGACATACTCATTCACCCCCTATAAGAACATACTCCTTCACCCCCTGTAAGAACATACTCTTTTACCCCCAGTAAGAACATACTCCTTCACCCCCAGTAAGAACATACTCCCTTACCTCCAGTAGGGACATACTCCTTCACTCCCTGTCAGCACATACACCTTGACCCACTGTCAGAACATACTCCTTCACCCCCTGTAAGAACATATGCCTTTACCCTCTGTAAGGACATACTCCTTTACCCCCTGTCAGAATACCCCTATAAGAACATACAGCTTCACCCACTGTAATAACATATTATTTTACCCCCCTGTAAGAACGTACTCCTTTATCCCCCCTGCAAGAACATACTCCTTTTGTAAGAACATGCTCTGTTACCCCCTGCAAGAACATACTCGTTTACCCCCTGCAAGTACATACTTCTTTACTCCCTGTAAGGACATACTCCTTCACATCCTGTAAGGACATACTCCTTTACTACACTAAGAACATACTCCTTTATCTCCCTGGTGTTCCACATTTTTGCAGGAAGTACTCCAGCAAGCTTCCCTGTCAAATGTCAATGCATATTGAAGCTACAATGTTTTGCTATGAGAAGCCTTGTTCTGAAATATCTGACCAGTAAGAAAAAATTCCAAAGAGAAACATTTGGGACTGTAGTACTTTTTCCACTGGAGCAGTGACTTCTGCTTTGCATTTTGCAATGATTAGAGAAAAAAATCAGGTAAAACAGACATTGTTAGTAAAGCAGTGTTGCCATCTGGTAAGAAGTGCCAGTCTGAGGTACTAGAGCTGTGGTATTGTGCTTTGCATGGTGCATTGATGACTTGCATTTCATCAGACAGGATGTCTGAGGTACTAGAGCTGTGGTATTGTGCTTTGCATGGTGCATTGATGACTTGCATTTCATCAGACAGGATGTCTGAGGTACTAGAGCTGTGGTATTGTGCTTTGCATGGTGCATTGATGGCTTGCATTTTATCAGACAGGATGTCTGAGGTACTAGAGCTGTGGTATTGTGCTTTGCATGGTGCATTGATGACTTGCATTTCATCAGACAGGATGTCTGAGGTACTAGAGCTGTGGTATTGTGCTTTGCATGGTGCATTGATGGCTTGCATTTCATCAGACAGGATGTCTGAGGTACTAGAGCTGTGGTATTGTGCTTTGCATGGTGCATTGATGACTTGCATTTCATCAGACAGGATGTCTGAGGTACTAGAGCTGTGGTATTGTGCTTTGCATGGTGCATTGATGGCTTGCATTTTATCAGACAGGATGTCTGAGGTACTAGAGCTGTGGTATTGTGCTTTGCATGGTGCATTGATGACTTGCATTTCATCAGACAGGATGTCTGAGGTACTAGAGCTGTGGTATTGTGCTTTGCATGGTGCACTGATGGCTTGCATTTCATCAGACAGGATGTCTGAGGTACTAGAGCTGTGGTATTGTGCTTTGCATGGTGCATTGATGACTTGCATTTCATCAGACAGGATGTCTGAGGTACTAGAGCTGTGGTATTGTGCTTTGCATGGTGCATTGATGGCTTGCATTTTATCAGACAGGATGTCTGAGGTACTAGAGCTGTGGTATTGTGCTTTGCATGGTGCATTGATGACTTGCATTTTATCAGACAGGATGCATACACTATATTCTGCAGCAATAAGCAATACTTTGAAATACCTAAGCTGTACTTCCCTAAATGATGTTGCAACCTGGTGGGCATGGGATCCCACCTAGAGTTGTAAACTGGAGAGAATGGGTTTCCCAACTACAGTTGTGACTTGATGCAAGATGGCATCCCATCTGGAACTGGGAACCGGTAGAGGGTGGGATTCCAAAATGGAACTGTGACCTGGTGAGGGATGGGATCTCACCTGGAGTTATGTCCTGGTGTGGATGGGATTCCCAGCTGTAGCTGTGACATTTTGCTTTTCACTTTATAACAACAGAGAAATGAGATGTATTGGGGTTAAAAAGGGGACCACATTGTAAGTGCTAATGTAATGGATATGTGACAAAATGCAAGATACAGCACTTTAAAGTGTGCCCAGAAAACAACATGTAGCACTGCACTGTTACATTTTAAAAAATAAAGATGGGATACATATTGCATATTGCATAGTGCCGTGCTGTTGTTAACAAGCCCTATGTTGACATGCCTGATGCGGAGGTTGTTACTGAACCTGTGACATTAGTCTTTGCATTTTATAGTTACGGTAAGCAATATACAGTTTTAAAATAATTCTAGAAGGCAAAAAATATTCCTCTCAGACTAAGAAAAATATTCATAACCCACATATATTCACAAATGCGCCCCTGTATCATCTTACTCGTGTGTCTTAACCCTAACCTGAATGCTTACCTAATCCTACACATTACATTAATAAAAAGTCTTCCCCCTAATGTGCCACTACAAAAGACAAAGGACACAGAAAAGACACAACACAAAACATGCACAGCACTGAATCTATCCCCTTAACTAACCCTAACCTGCAAACACCTGCATATTCAGACAGATTGCTGGCACTGTCTTGCACATCTTCAGAACCATCACTTTCTCATTTAAACATTAATTTTCCTACAGACTCTTGCTTACCTACACTATATAAAGCTAAATCCAACCATATGTGATTCACACAAATGAGTATTCTCTCAATTGTGCATTCTCTCTTTTTTACACCCACACAAACATTTCAACCAAATGTGTAGTGTACTCTTTGACGTATTCCAAAAAGCTGAAATTAAAACTGCAGAACCAAAAAACGAATGGAGATGCCTTGCAACACCACTAGGACAAGTTCCAATATTTTTTCTAAAAAAATTTTTAAATATTTTTAAATGTGTTTACTTATTGATATTACCCAATAATTATTGTAACAAGTATTTAAGGGCTGGGTTGTGTAAAGTGTTTGTTCTGAAGAAGTCCCATAATAGAGGGATGAAAGTGCTTAACTTAGTGTTGTGTTAATAAAGTTTCTCACTGATTTTACTGGAACTTGTCCCAGGGGTGTTGCCAAGCATCTCCATTTGTTTTTTTGGTTCTACTTTTTGATATATATTTGTATATCTATCTATCTATATGTATATATATATATATATATATATATATATATATATATATATATACGTGTGTGTGTGTGTGTGTATGCATCAGAACACTGTCTAAATAGTTTGTGGTCAGCATCTGTTTAGTCGACCACATTTCCTCGGTTAAACAGATGGTTGACTGCATGATTCTTATAGTTTTTGAAATTTTTTCTGATTTCAGAGTTAGTGTATATTTTTTATATTTATATATTTTATATTTTTTAGTTTTTGTTATGAAAGTTTGCATGCACATAGAATGTTTCTCAACACATGCATAGTACCATGTCAGCATTTTTGTTGATGATATGAGGTTGACATTTTGAACGTTGATGTTTCTGTGATTCAATTATTTCAAGTAATCCCATATACACATTATATTTGGTCCCCACTGTCAGCAGCCATCTTCATGATCTATTAGTCTATTCTTTCCTCACAGAGTGAAATCTGTAACCTCTCTCATTTATTCCATGTTAGGTGAGAGCAAATTTGTGTGTATATCTAGAACTAGATCTACAGCTAGAGCTTTGTACATTTAAGGGGTGTGATGGCTTCCCTACACATCAGGTGGCACAGAAACCTTGCCCTCATACAAAAAGAAAAGTTTTTATGTTTTACAACCTTGGGAGGGTTATGACTTTCCCGTATTCTGTTAAATGAGATGCAATGCTTCATAGATGATCTATCATTTAGGCAGCTGTATGGGATTTTTTCTGCATTTGTCCCTAGCCCCATAATCTGCAGGCTGACATGTGCACCACTGTCACTGTTGGGCCCCCTTACACACTCTCCTATTATGTGCATAGTCCCAAACATGTCTATAAGGGTTCTATGAGTAGCCTGGAAGACAAAAGCCCGCATCCTGCAAAATCTTTAACCTTTGTAAAGTGTAAGCATCCACTTGCATGTGAGCAACTCAACTAATCAGAAAATCCCTCCCCCCAGGCTGAGTGACTAGTGCCCAAGCCTAGATTTGAACATGAGTCATCTGGGTTGCTTTCAGGACTTTATTACTATGCACTACAGAGCTACTAAGCACAGTAATGAAAATATTTTCATACTTTGAAATATTTCAGAACATCAGTAGGGCTAGTGGAGTAGTGCTGGGTCTTATAAAAATGTTTGCGTTAACTGTATTTTATACTTTTTTTAGATTAAATGTGGGGAGAGGGCTTCAACCACCCATCCTCTATTAATGGAGTTAGTACAATAAGATTAGTGTTAAAACCCCTACTTTTACTACTAATTCTGTAATTTCCTTTTTCAGAAATTACTTTTGTTCAGCTTTTGGATACTTAATGCTGTTTCATGTAAAAATCTGTTCGATTAAATCTATTACTTTGTGAATTTCTGTGTCTCTTCATGCTGCAGTAATTAAGAATTACACTAGACATTATTCAACTTAAATCAATCTTGCCTATAAAACTAGGCACGTTACATGTTAAACAAGTAATAACAAAAAGAGGCATACATTATACTTAAAATAATATATATTTATATGAAATATACTTCCATTATCAAAAAATAAAAACCTTAGTAGGACTTGGATTTAATGAAGTTTGAGGCCCAAATGGTCTATGCTAAAGGCCTGGGGAAAGCGATGCATCTTAAAGCACCTCATGAAGTCACCCACAGGGATGTACTAGAAAGCTGCCAAGGCAGTGAATCCTACAGATCCAGGAGCAGAGGCAGACAATCCTCATTTTAGTTTACAGCCAAAGCGTTTCTTCTCATTGCTCTCATGATGTTACTTTGCTTTCTAGTTCCCTCCATTGCAATTCCTTTCATCACAAATCCATAACTGTATATAGACTATGGTTAATCAGATCTTGATATCAGTATATTCTGTTAGAATTATAGAATTGGATTGTTGCTGGTCACCAGTTGCAATGATAAGACTATTCAATTGCCTTTCTAGCTATTGTGCAGTAGGTCACTCAAGTACTCTCAATCAAAGGTGAGAATATTTTATTACAAAATAAGAAAAATCATCCACTGATACAGTTAGTTAGTTAGTTAGTTAGTTAGTTAGTTAGTTAGTTAGTTAGTTAGTAAATCATCTGCTGTCAGTGTATGTAGTTAGTTAGCTAGTCAGTCAATCAGTTAGGTGAGTAGGTAGTGTGTTTTAACAGGACACATTAATTAATTCTTTGTAGTCCCATTCGCTGCCATTACCTCTGCCACAAGGTCAAGGTAAATTGTTTAGAACAGACACTCAACTGGCATGTTTTTGTGAAGCAGAAGGAAATCAGAGTACTTGCACAAAATCCGCACAGACAGTGAGAGAACATAAATTACACAGAACCTCAAATCCTGAAGCTATAATCAGGAAATTATAACCAATTCCCTGTACACCTGAAATCATACCTCTCAACTGTCCAGCTTTATTTATGCAGGATGTCCAGATTCTTGCCTCATATTTTTGATCTTTTCCCCATAAAAGTTTGTCTCCCTTTCAAATCACTATCAAATCATTGAGGATTGAAGTCAGAAAATAATGATAGAAATTTTAGTTTCAAACTTCATATCCTTTAGAAAATCCATGCTAATGTAAAACCTGTTATTCTATCAACTTTCTAACTTTGTAAGAGCAATATATACAAATTGTCCCTACTTTTGAGCATTTGTCCTCCCATTATTCATGGCTTTGTCCAGATTTCTTGGTTTGAGAGGTTGAGAGGTATGCCTGAAATATTTGCTTTGATTAACTGGGGCTACTTACCATTAGCCATCAGTTGTTTCAGATGTAAAGTTTTGGCTTAATTAAGAATTAAAGAGTGTTCAATGAGCCTATGAATATCGTTCCATGGTGTACACACACAGTTAGGGTGTGGCCAGTAGGTGAAAACAGGAACATTAGTATGTGAACGCCAGAATCTTCTTTATGAAAAAAAATCCATTGTTGGTGCAAAATAAATTCCCAGTTCATGGCTAGCTGTAGTACACTCAAATGAAATCAACTTGCCTTATTATAGTTTTATAATATCACCTTATCTGCAACAAAAATAAATTAGCTTGCATAATAATGCATTCAAATTTGCAACTTATTTCATATCACAGTACAACCAAGGATTAACATAGAAATAACTAAATCAAATCAACTTGGAGGGGAACTAAAGGGAACAGATTATGAGGATTTTAAAAATATTGAGTTTGTAAATATGATTCTGACAGTTATAAGGTCATAATGTTTAAATTAAAATAGCATAAATTGACATTGCCAAATTGGTGCATAATCAATGTATTTCAAAACACCTTGCTCTAGTGGATTCCAGGGAAGCATTTTGATCACATCTCTCATGGGACAGACCAAGAGGGTAGCCTTAGCATGTGCCAGATTACCTCAAATGATTCCTCTCAACCCAGAGGAACTGTGACTCCACTCCAGCATTTTGCCAGTTAATGTCATGAACCTTTCAAAGGAGCTTAATTTCTGCTACTAATATCTTTGGTATTATCCTTTGGCATAGCACTCAAAGATTTTAACCCTAGTTACATCAACTGACTGGCAAACTAAAATCTTTATGCTATAGTTTAGCTCTTGCTTAATTACTCCAGTCTGACACAATAACTGCTATACACTCAGTACTCTCCCCTCACTCATGAACAAGTTTTCAAGATAATTAAACTTTGCCACTTGAACTACCTGATTTCTTCTCATCTGTGGAGAACATTTTAATCCTTTCCAGGACAGAACCATGTCTTCTAAATTAATGTCAGTGAGTTTCGCCTCTTCTGTGTTATACTCGGCACTGAACACAACATGGCAAAGACCACAGTTACCTGTGGTCATAAGGATAACCTCATCACCAAATAAGAAGCACGCAAAAATTACATCCACAAATGAAGTGCTCTAAAAATCTTGGCTTCACCTGCTTCCCCTCTTAGAATCGTGTCTTTATCACAGTGGATAAGTTTCAGACACTGCTTTCTTGTTACCTGTACTGTTGGATGTTTTTTAATCCATTAGATTTACTTAAGGCAAACTGCTCTAAGAGGATTGAGAAGATTAAAAATGATAAAAAAAAATGAAATGTTGTGATTATTCATTCAAAGAGTATGAAAAGCTTGCCTAAAACAGGGATATTGGACCCACACCTTGACTGATAAAATTCAGTGACAACATTTTGTGAGTGGGCAGATAGACAGCGAGTACAACGCTTCCATGTGTGCATGTCTGTCACTCTGGTAAAGGCAAGCACTGTCTGTGTATCACTTACATTTTTACAACCAGGGCTAATAGACTCAGCGTTATTGGCCAGGCCATGTCCCAGAATGCCATATGTATTATAAACAAACTGTGTTGAAAATAGTTAATTCTTTATCAAAACACATAGATGTTCACAGATTGGTACTGTTACAGAAGCAGCTCACGATAGTTTTGTGCCATGGCATATAATCACCACCATGAAACAATGCAATGAAGTTGCTGGTATCATTCATATCTAAGTTCAACTACAGGATATTATGCTTTAAAACTGGCCTAAGTATAGGTGTACTATGGTCAATCTGTGGGACACACTGGAAGTACATCTTTTTATTCTTTCATTCCTCACTGAATTTGTCTTGTTATTTCCATTCCCCTTCTGGGTTATAAACATTCAAAGCACCAGAATAGCTGCATACCTTGTCATTTTGTTGTTGTCCCTCAGTAAACTAGCAACGGATTTTCTGACATCAAAATGATGGCAAAGGAGTGTTATTCTCTTTTAGTGAAGTTATATCTAACTTTCAGGTGTAAACATGTTTTTCCTCTTGCAAGCATACTATACTAGTAATAAAGGATAACGCTGATTTATTTCTGTACTTTAACAGATAAAACAATTACCAGGTGCTTGTTTGTAGCTATAAATCTGAAAGTGTACTTTAAGGTTAACATTTCTCATTGTTCCTTTGTTGTATAACAACATCACAAAAAATGGTTAAGCACAGATACTTGTGTGTGACAAGCAATAAAGCAGTCTGCATTTGGGGGCATAACCTGTTTGGTTAAATTGGAAGATCAGATTGATGAGGTTTAGATAATCGAGTTTGACTGTATTTAATTCATTGCATGACAAATCAGTACAGTATGAATGACTAAATACCACACTCACTGCCTGTTACTCATAAACAGGAACTATAACAGAAAGTAAAACTGATGTTTTCAAAGCCAAACTGGTGAGACGAGTTCTGCTGTTTGTGAAATATGTCTTGGTAAACACCAGCAAGGCTTAAGGCTTTTGTAGGTGTGCAGCATTACATGCCTGCATGATTTTCCATCAGTGTGCTTATTCCTGATGTAAAATTAGCAGGTCTGTTGTATACTGTGTCTGTTATGTTGCACATTTTCGTATGGGAGTTGTGAGCCAATTTCTGCACAAACTGCATTTTGTTTAATAGTGTCCCTTTTAAATAAGAGATACTAAGGAGATTTTAATGTCTTTAAAACTAGAACTGAGACACTAATCACCAGATCCTTAAGATGATGAAGATCGATGACTGGGAGACACTGTCTACAGCCTAACAGGAAGAAAGGTCATTAATGTAAAATTGTATAAAATAAGATGCCAACAGGGCTCCTCCTCCTATGTCCCTGAGGCTCATTTCTATGACACCACTTGCTGATGGTCATGTTAGAGTGATTTAAGTGATTGCTTGAGACCACTGCATGCTATTTTGGGGAGTTTCTCCCTTATCCAGTGCTGGTTGATCTTGTAGTTGCTATATATAACTTTAGGAGTTCATGTTCATGGGAACTTGACGTCTGCAAAAAAGAAAAAAAAAACTTGTTTTGAGTTGTCCTGCTGTATTCAATGAAACAAGCAGCTTTTTGGTGTTTGCCCTTGAGAACGTCCCACAAATGCTTTTGGGTTTTGTCCCTACAAAGTAGAATCTGTGGTTCAAGCAGTACAGATGGCATAAAGTCAGTATGGCATAGCTGGGAGTATTGGTATAGCTGGGAGTATAGGCATAGCTGGGAGTATTGGCATAAAGTCAATATGGCATAGCTGGGAGTATTGGCATACAGTCAATATGGCATAGCTGAGAGTATTGTTATAGCTGGGAGTACTGGCATAGCTGGGAGTATTGGCATAGTTGGGAGTATAGACATAGCTGGGAGTATTGGCATAAAGTAAATATGGCATAGCTGAGAGAATTGGCAAAGCTGAGATTGGTGGCATAGTTGGGAGTATTGGCATAAAGTAAGTGTGGCATAGCTGGGAGTATTGGCGTAGTTGGGAGAATAGGCATAGCTGGGAGTATTGGCATAAAGTCAATATGGCATAGCTGAGAGTATTGTTATAGCTGGGACTACTGGCATAGCTGGGAGTATTGGCATAGTTCGGAGTATAGGCATAGTTGGGAGTATTGGCATAAAGTAAGTAGGGCATAGATGAAAGAATTGGCAAAGCTGAGATTATTGGCATATCTGAGAGTATTGTCAGATAAATACACATTAAAACCAAGGAGGCTAAATTTACAGCATGCTTACCAAACAGCAGGAGATATCAATATGAGTAGAAACAATGACACACAAGTAACCGTACAGTACTGGAAAAAATAAATAACCACACAGTTAGCAGATTTTTCAGCTGTCCCTATTTTGGAAGAACGTGCCTATTTTAGGCTTTATTTACCCCTGTAAATGATTACCTATTTTTGGAGGCATGCCTGGATTTTCAGGCTTGATTTACTGCTTCACACAATTTTCTGAATCCTCATCACAGTTTTTTTAAGCTGCCTAGTACTCATAAAACCATACTGTATGACCAAAATAGTAGTGGCTCCAATAACTGAAAGAAAGAGGACACACATACGACATCTCCTTTTTTCAGAAGCAAAAATAAATGGTCTTGTGTGGTAGAGTTTTGCAGAGCAGTTCATTAAAGTCAACAGATTAAACACTGCCTCTTGATAATGTGCTATCACTACACTGCAGCTACCAATATGATTCTATCATAGTCCATGTGGATGTAAAGGACCTATGGCATACCTCACTGGACTATACAAAAAGAGACATTATTGATCTCTCTGAATATCTGTCACAGAAAGTTACATGCCTTGCACTGAGCACATTCTACCTTCAAGGATGATGCCACAGTATGAACAGAAAATGATTGATTTTGATAATTGGCACACTTTCTGGTAGCACTTCAGGAGAATATAATATCTGTCAGAATGGAAGGAAATGGTTAACAGATCACTTTGCTTTGCAAAGGATGGCCTGCACTTGTCCCCCTCGGCTTTCAGATATTGGCTAAAACTTTATCCATTCCTTTAAAGACTTTTTAAGGCAATGTTAAAATTACAAAACTGCTAACATAGTGAAAAACATAAATAAATAAATAAAACCATCAAAGCATCCTTAGGGTGTTACTGTTCAATGCTAGGAGCCTAAACAAGAAATTCTACACCCTACAAGCTATCCTCACTCTGGAAAATGTAGACATCTGTAGTGTTACCAAGACTTGTTTTAAAGTCACAAAAAGTCCTCCAGCAGTGAAAGGGACAGTGCTTTCCACACATTTAGACTAAAAAAGCAGCATAGAGAGAGGTTAGCAGCAAATACAACCATAGTCTGGTTAAACAGGATGATGCCCTGGACTTCATCCACATCCAAGTCTCCATAGACAAGGTTCCCTACCAAGTACTACCCAACTACAGGTCACCGTCTAACACTCTTACTTAGACCTATTAGAGGCCCCCATCATCCAACCTAATACCATATTCATAGGAGACTTTCACTACCCCTCTATAGACTGGGAAACGTATACTGTCTCTAACTCATTGGCACAATGTTTCCTGGACTTTATCAACACAAGCACTGTGAACCAGATAGTGAACTTTCTAACCAGAGGATCAAACATACTGTACTCACCAATATAGGAGAGTTTTGACCCCCCCCCCCCAGCCCAGTGTCATGTCCTCATTGGTGATGTTGGACAACACTGCTGTCTCCCTTGAAACAAAAATCAACCTGGAAAACCCAACTAAACCCATACCAGAACTATACTAAAGCAAACTACATCCTATTAAGAGACAGTTTGTCAAAATTCATGGCGCCCCCAAAACCCAAGAAAACAGCTACCTGCGCAGAACTATTTACAGAATCCCTGTACAAACATGTCAATGGCCACATTGAGGCTGCTTACCTCCAAGAAGTAAGGCCAGTTCTAACACCAGAAACAAACCACACTAGTGAAATCCTTACCTTAACAGGCTATATAACAAAAGAAAAGAAGTGATGGCAAAATTCAGAAAGACTAACTCTCCTGGAGATAAGAGCTCTCTGACTCAACTAAAAAAGAAACTAAGAGGTCTAATAAAGTCCAACAAGACCAATTACATGGGTACCATAGCCTTCCAGGCTATGGACAATCACACTTTCTTTATGTCAGGTATCTTAAAGGTTATAGTCGAAGTGCGCAGAATTGGTGGTAAATGGCATGACCATCACTAAACAGGGTGATATAGCAAATACACTGGCTGATAAACCTAGCTGTAACCTCACCCCCCACTACCTTTTGTGAAATCCCTTCTAGCATATTCCTCCAACTATCAACAGAGAGCAGGTCCTAGAGGTGCTTGCTAAGGCCAAAACACTGCTTCAATAGGCCATGATAATATCTGTGATTGTCTCCCAAATAGCCTAAAACATGACCTAGCAGGACCCCTGGAGGCACTGTTCAATTGCAGCCTCAAAACAGATTATGTGCCAGATGAATGCAGGGCTGCAACAATCATCTCTCTTTATAAGGGTGGACCATCTACTGACCACCAGGAGTTACAGATCCATCAGTCTGACAAGTTTAATGTAAAAAGCCATAGAACAAATTATCATGGGAATGGTCAACAGGGACATTGGCAACAAGAAGACACTAGACCCATCCCAATTTGGCTTTGTTCGGGAGGATCTTACCTACTTAATCTGGTAGACCTCTTTGAGTGGATCACCATGGCTATGGATGAGCAGAAAATGATGCACACCACCTACCTTGACCTTTCAACTAATACTCAACTCAGGTATTGTTGACAAACTCACAGAACTAGGCATAAATCCCAAAATAACTTACTGCATTTCCAGCTGGCTTACAGATAGGACCCAAGAGGCCAGGATCAGTGAGACCATCTCCATCAAGATAAAAGTCACCAGTGGAGTGCTCAAGGGCTCCGTAATGAGTCCACTCTTGTTTGGCATACACTTCTCAGAAGTCAGGGCTAATGTCAAAAGCCTCTGGCTCACCATGTTTGCAGATGACTGTAAATTGGGAGCTATCTTAAATTCTTCCCATGACATCAACATCCTACAAGAGGTCTAGCACAAACAAATGACTGTTGCGAAAGCCACAGATTAAAACTCAATGCAAAAAAATGCATACTGCTGCTCTTTGGGAAATCATCCACCTAAGCTAATTACTTCATTGATAAAATACACCTAAAAAGTTGACACAATAGTTAAGAATCTGGGAACATATGTAGACAGTAATCTGGCATTTGACCAACACATAGCCAAGATATTAAGAAAATCACTCTATGCAGAGCAACTCATAAGCAAGGGTATGACATCCAGGTCCAAGGAAGTAATAGTATCACTTTACTCAGCAATTATTAGACCCATCAGGTACTTGCAGCAGTTGGAATGCCCTCAAATGTTCTTCACTAGAAGAATCCAGGGTATGAATACCCTGTCCTACAGAGAGTGCCTTAAGGTCCTACCTCTATATTTAGGTACTACAGGTTATTGAGAGGTGATCTATGCCTAGCATGTAAGGCATCCTCATATCCAGCTCTGATGGATCTCTTGATATCTTAATGACAGCACCAGAAACACTAGATCCAAGAATCTGTGACATAAATAGGACGTGCTGGAGGGACTGATATATGTCTCAAAGAATCCCCACATAATACACTTTCCATCTACCTGAAGCAGAGTTCATACCTGACCCTGTGTGAAGAAACTGAAAACACTGTCATCTGTGTTAGCAGTAGCATGTCTGGCAGGAGATTTGTACATATTCTCAGACTAACTTGTCTTGTATGTCAGCATGCTTGATTGTGAAAATGTAAATAAGATTTAAAATGTTGAGTATTTCTCTATTTAAACAGAATGTTTAAAGAATCGGTCAATGCCTTGATACATCTCTAACTGTGCATGTTTGAAGGGGACAGTGCAAACTGTGGAGAATCAGCTGAGCAACGAGTGATGTCATTGGAATGTTACTTGTTGCTAGGAAATAAGGAAATAATTTAAACAGTTGATTGCCAGAAAAATAATCGTTTTTACAGCTGACTGTTATATTTTGAAATTAGACAGTTGAGACTGCTTAGTACTTGACAAACTGTACAGTTCTCAGTCAGTGAACACCAAGAAAAGAGAACTGACAAAGAAAACTGTAAGCTTGCCTTGGCCTTGCTATTGTATCTTAGAGTAGATCAGGGATAGTATTCTTTAGTTAGATCAGGAAAGTTTAGTTATTAAGATAGAGTTTTTCTTGAATAATGGACTGCTATCCTGCAGTTTGATTTTACATTTCTGGTGATTGAATTTCTAGTGTTTATTGAGAGTTATTGATTTTCAATCTCGTAATCATTTGTACTTATTATTAAATGTTTTCATTATTTTACATTGTGGCTGGAAACCAGTGTTTTTCTTTAGAGATTAGAGAGTACTTCTCCCTACACTATTTCATACTCCCCAGGTCACATCGAGGCTGGCTATTCTGGTCATAGCTATAATTTATTTTGATAATTAATTTTTGTAATTGGACACCCCTTCTGAAGGGCATGAAGACCCTCTGATTGGTGGCAGCATTTCTGTATTTAGTTTGGGAAAGAAAGCTGGAAATCTGTGTCAGGCTTTCTCAGAAGTGTTAGATTTAAATTTACTTTGAGTGTGAGTGCATCAGAGGTCTTAAAATGGAACACATTG